>NW_017275008.1:410672-604303 GCF_001594065.2 Cyphomyrmex costatus | reverse complement strand
AATCTACCATTTAGGCGCTTACTATCGACGAGTGAAGTCCCCGAGGGTGGGAAACAGACAGGGCCGATGAGCCGGAAGCTCAATGATAATTTCACGCAGGTATCTCGCGGCTCACTCACGTCAAATCGTGATTACCGCCGGATCATTGAGCAGCGTCGTCGATTTTTCCTTTTTTTTTTTTTTTTTTGAGATTCTGACAATTCTGTTAATGATGCCCCTACACAAGTTAATCTTCATTGCGAAAAGAGGGGGTCCAATCCGGTGGCACTTGCTCGCTGCTACGAATCTTCGATGGAGCCTATGTTAATGTAACCGTTTCCGCAATTTACCTATAGAAATATTAAAATAAATTGCCGTTGAGAGCCAACACTGGATGAAAGTGTGTGTGTAATAAACTTTATTTAATTACATAAAATTGCATACGTTTCGACCTTAGTCCAGGTCCTTTTCAATGCATGAATTACACTAATATTAAAAAATTCTTTGATGGAGTAAATGATGTCAAAAACAATTACACTGGACTAAGGTCGAAACGTATGCAATTTTATGTAATTACATAAAGTTTATTACACACTTTCATCCAGTGTTGGCTCTCAACGGCAATTTATTTTAATATTTGATTATTCATAGGAGCCTCTTGTATATATATTGTTATTAATTTTTACCTACAGAACTTATTATTGTATATACAATGGACTAAAATGGCGAAATTATTGCGATTAAAAAATAACAAAGAAAAATATATAAGTTGTTCTGATTACTCGATGAAGACAGTCACTATATAAATATGCCAATTTTATTTAAGAAACTAAAATATTTTAGTATTTATAATTAGTTAGTTATATTGGAGTGGCACTTTAATAGCATAGAATAAAAACCATCACAGAATTCCATGCTGTGATCGATAATTTATTAATTATAATGTATATAATATGTGCATCATTAAAGCGAGAAATTTAAAGTGACCATTTTTGTTCCCAGGGTTAAGCTGTACGTTGGTAGTTCTACTAGCAGCGCTGTCAGTGCGAAGTGCTCCGATAATGAATTCCCCAAATAAAGCGGATGATATGAAATGGGTGAATCCTTGTGGTGTCTCTACGAAATTACGAACAAACGGTTCCAATCCGGACATTGCTCAGTTGGAGGACCATGATCTCCTCAACCAAATAGTACTCCAAGCGAGAACGGCATTAAAACATGCACAACTATTTAGAGATGATTTTGTAAGTAATAGAGTATATATATATATATATATGTATGTTTCACTTTTTATCATACATTGTTGTCTTCTTTGAGAGTTTTGACTGCGTATTTCTTTTTCGTGCGTATTATGGTATTATGGTAATTCACGTAGATACGAAATTGATACGATATTTTTTTGTTGAAAAATTATGTTTATGAATTCTTTAATAATTACTTATATGACCTCTGAGAAGGGATCGAGTAGAGTGACGGAACTCCGAGCAGAAGGAGGTTATGGTAGTATTTCCGGTCATCCAAACGTTCGATCGCAGTTCCATATATAAGTTATGATGATTTGAAAGAAATCTTATAAATCGCGTCGCATCTTTATATTAATTGCAAAATTTCATTTTTATCTTTTGTAAAAGTGTAATATGTATAATAATGAACATAATAGTTTACTTTAAATTTACAAAATAGAGTTGTGAATTTTATTTCAGTACAGTTCGCTTTTCAGATTACAATAAATCTGTACCAAATCTTTTAAATTTACGTTAAATTGAAAAATATTTACTTATATTATATTTCACTCAATAGTTGGATAATTGTTTATTCCTTATTCTGAATTATCCGTTCGACTATTATACATCTTAAATTTGCGATTGTGTCTTGAATTCTAGAAATAATAATCGATTTTATAAGGCAGATAGATACATACGACAGCGAGAAATTTTTGTTTCGAAAGAATCTTTCCAACCAATCGTACCTTATTATCTTTGACCAAGGACAATAAATCACGCACCAGACCCGAGCGGTTTCTCAAGGTTTCTCTTTAGGAGCAATCCAAAAAAGAGATCGACTCGAAAACCGCAGAAACAGAGGTGATGTTTCGCATTCTAAATTTCATTCGTTTTTCAAGAAAGATCGTCTGCTATTTTTACGTATAATCCGCACTTAAAACGCACTTGTTGACTTTGCCCTTTTTAATTATATAATTATATGAAAATTGAGATTTTTTTAATATAAAAAAGATTTAGACTTCTAAAGAGGCAGACACGAGAAAGCGCCAGTCATTAATTCCTAAACGATTGCGTTTCGTCAAATAATGGTACTCAGAAATAAACGCTCGTGATTGATCGCCGAACAACATCAGTTAAGACCAGACAAAGACCGTCCTCCGCTCGCGCGAACGGTGTTTACCTAGGCAAAGCGAGTATATGACCGAGTAAATTAGCATTCGTCGCGTGCATCGAGAAAGGGTATTTTCTGCCTCTTCGCATTATAGGGTCCGTTTCGCCCTAGGGCTCCGGCCGAAGGCGGTTAAAAAGCGTTCCCGTTACATCATCGCGCGCGGCGATACCGGATACCGATGTTTTTTAAGTCAGCGCATAATCCGATATCACACCGGCCGTATAGCTCGCTCCTACCCTTGGACAAGAAAGACAATAAATCGCGCACGTGTAAATACCTCGCCACTTGCGACATACAAAAGATGGCATGGAAGCGGAGTGAAGTCATAGTTGGACATGATGATGACAGGGAAGAATCAAGTTTCTCCTCTCCTCGCCGTTCGGCTCGCGGCGAGGCTACGGAGCTCCAGGGGCGCCTTCCTCCACTGATATCAACTTGCGGCGACACACTGTCTGATGGCCCAGTGTCTTCACCGTCCGACACTCGTTATCGGTTCAGCGTAGGCCGTCTACCGGCAGCCAGAGAAAGGAGTAGATTAGCCAAGGATACCGAGAACAGCGGAAGTCTCACGGCCAATGTATCTTTCGCGTGCGTGGCGCGAACGCGAAGGAAATCCGCGGCGAACCTCGCAATCTTTTGCAACTGACAAAACTATTCCACCAAAGAAGGTTTCCGGGATAATTGAAAATCTTTAGAGTACAATCGTCAGCTCGACATCTATCTGTTGCATCTTTCTACTGTCGGTCCATTCTTTAAGCTTTTATTGTTCTCCCATGACGTGCAATGACGGTTCATCATCTTACTATACCGTCTGAATAATTTATAAATCGAATTCATCCGTCTGCAATTCGCAATTCGCAAAACAGCGATGGATAATCTATGTTTTCGCGCGTATGCAGACGCCAGTACGTGAAGGAATCGGATAAAATATCGGAAGCGGAGGATTCCAATAAATCAGAATCGGAAGCTGCCCCCTCTCCACCGCGGATAGGTACCTGTACGCCACACTGGCACACCGCCTGCATACTAAAGCCTAGACCGGATATACAACCTGCCAGTGCATGTACTCGCCTCGATACATACGACACATATCTCCTATCATGGTATACTGCTGTGTTCCAATGTCCACTCTGATCGTCGTTCCTTTGGGCGATATATTTTTTAAACGTGCTCGTGATTGTTTAATATATCAATAATCAATAACATTAAACAGAGCGAGTAAGAGTCGAATTACAATTAAAATTCTAAATTTCTCTAATAATTTATTCTAATATAAATAAAAGAGTCCTTGAATTTTTCAAATTATTTGTTTAATATATCTTATAAAGTCCATAAAAAGCAAAATAAGAACGGATCGCGATGAATATTATCACAAAGATTAAAATTAACTTGACATAAAGTGTTTCTATATCAGGAGAAGTCTAACAAATTGCTCGATCAATGTAACGCTTGCAATTACAGTTTATCAACAGCATTAGAAATTACCGACTCAAGAGACTTATTTTCATAGGACGCTTTCGATATATCGCGAACTATATTCGATCGACTCTCGAAGCTATCACGAAATTTTATAACTTCTAATAAGCGGTGCAGTAGTGATGCCGCGCTAGAAGAAAGACTGAAAGGCTAATTGATTTTGACGGGTCCTCGGCAGCGCCGCGCGGAGACCATACCTATTCTTGCCAGCCTACTTCCTGCCAGCTTCCAGCTCGGTTTTACGATTATTCGTGCTCCAGTGTGGCCGACGAGACTTTTACGAGGCACAAAAGACCCGCGCCACAGATTTGTCCGCCGCCAGTGGTTGTTAGCGACAATTCCTTTCATTCCACCCTTTTTGTTTCGCTTTACCACTTTTCCCGTGTCCGTTCCTTGCTCTCGCAATCTCTTTTCGCGTTTATATATCTCGCGACGAAAATGTACGAAGAATATTCAAGCGTTTCAAAGCGTGAAGCAAAAATCACGGCGATCGTTTTGCGATCTCTGCGTTTTTCAGCACCGTTTTCCACATTGCGATAAAACAAAGGTTTTACCAAAGTTTATCGATTTTGGAGGGAATTGAGAGCCATCACGTGGATGTAACCAACACATCATAAAACGCGACGATAAAAACGAGTTCTTTTCGGCACCTGAAAGGAAGAAAGGCGGACGCGCAGGTTCAACTCTATTCGTAGGTAGTCACGTAGGTCTCGCTAATATATTTATTAGAGGACTGCTTACACAAAATTGCCGTAAAATTCCGTTTAATTACCCATCAGATTCCTCATTACGTATACCTATACACACTTGGGATGGTCGATATATCGTTAACAGTTGATGACGCAATTGACGGTCGGGGTCACCGTGAGTATTTAATATTTTTTTATACACAAAGTGTGGGTTTAAAAGTTATCTTTGTATCCTCTTGGACGCTTTCGTAACTACCGGGGCGTGAGAAGGGCCGATCACTGACCGGCGCGCGAGTGCCCGCAGGTACACGAGATCGAACATGCCATAACGAGGGAATGAATTTAATGAATGACTACCGCGATGCCGCCTTTCTATGGGCTACCCTCGCTAGCCACGAATTTCCGTCGCTGTCGTGCCTTCGAAATCCATTTGTCGTCACGTATGCTTATACTTTCCACTTGGCCGGTGCTGATACTTCCGTTTATTAACCTGGACGCGAATTTATTCTTATTTTTTCACGGCGTCGTATACGTTAGATAGAAGTCTCTTTCTGAGGATACATGATTTATCGAGCTATGCAACATGTGGTTCTTGGCAGCGTGCTTCTCAGGAATGTTGTTTGCGATCAAAGATATTATCGCACTTACACGAGAGTAGGAAGAATACTGTCGTACGATGATACACTTTCATTCCTACTTGAGATAATAGTGCGTACAATGCGTTATCTGCACTGGAATCTCAAGACACGAGATGAGACCAAATCATCTTTCCGTATATAGGATATAGCATGTGCGGGATTCTGTGAACAATGTGTGTCAACGTAATAAGTTAACACGGGAACTCTTTTGCGAGACGGTTGTTTGAGTCTTCAAATCATATCGCAACTGTTTGTCATAATAAGAGGCCGATGACCTATACCACAGCCTCGCGAAGGCTTGTGGGATTGAAACGTGCATCGTGCATCGTAAAACACATATATGCAAGATGTCATAAAAATTACGTATAATTATTATGTAAAAAATATAATAAATCTTAATTGTGTAGAGTAACTGTATATAGGATAACTGTTCGTCAGTTCTCTGGAATCTGATGTCAAGTGCAGTGGAACGAATTTTCCACAAATTATAATATGAAAATAAAACACGAAAAGTGAGAGACTTCCAATACGTTATGCAAGCTAATGTAGCACATATTTCCCTCGCTTACTACTTCTCGCACTTCTCGGCACAACGGATGATTCATAATGACTCGTCCGATGTAAGCGATCCCTGATGGGACAATTAGTGTGTCTCGGGCTGGCGCCCGAGTTTCCAAGTAATTTCTGGGTAAAGGACTAAGCTGGCTTTCGTTGGCTGACCCATCTCGGTATTCCCGAAAAGTCAGCGTGCCATTGCCGCTCGTGGCACGCGCTCTCACCCGCATAGACAGCCGGCACGAACCGTCGTGCGTTACTCACGACGGCAGTTCGCACGGCCGACTGCGTTTTCATCCATCGTACCAGGAACGAGGGATATCAGGAGACTGATCGTGTACGAGGTGTTGCACGGCGTATAATCGGTGACTAAACTCGCTGACATCCAGTGGCGTCGCTCCGCTATGTGCTATTGCGAGAAATTAACGCGAGCGAATCGGTACTTGCGCTGGCAAAAGTGCCGGCACAATTGGCGGATACCTGGAAATGCAATAAGAGCAACACGGTGCACTAGTCCGTGATCCTTTCGCGAAGTGACAATATAAAGTGGCAGTGAGATATACCGCTGTAAAGATAAAGAAGCGCCAAACACGCTGTGTGCGTGTATTGCGTTCTTGCTATACATATATATTTTTAAAGAACATTTTTCAATAAAAAAAAATGTATACAATATCGTATCAAAGTGTATATAATTACAAAAAGTATTCGCTAAAATTTGCTATGTATTATTTAATATCATGCGATATATGCTTTTGTACACGCATGTCACGTATCGCTTTATATATACCTTAATCTATTCCCGTGCGCAACGAATGTGAGAGATATGCAGAACGATGCAGCAATAACGCGACACCCACGCGGAATAATTTTTCTCAAATTTCCGCGCTAAGAAGACGATGATAAAGAAACTTGATAGTTCTGCATATCTTTCTTCGATGCTGCGGCTCCTTTTTTGAGAGAAACGTCTGTATCTAGTCGTGCTCATGTTTTTCCCTCTATATAATTTTGCAGATCAGACAAACTTTCAAGACGGACTTTGCCAGTGTCCACAATTTGTGGAGGAAATATCATTACACTTGGCTACCTACACGAACTGAGATACCCAAAGAACTGGGAGAGGAACTGGATAAGGAGCATCTCAACAAATTGGACGTATGTTAACAATTAGTTTACGTCGTTTTATTTGACTGCATATAGTTATCGCTTACAATCTGTTACAATACAGTAATTTATTAGAAATATATATCGTCAATAAGTACCTTCAATTTTCCAACCTTGATTGTTAAAGATAAAATTCAGATTATTTATTGATTTTAATCTAACACGCACATTTCTTACATATATATATATATTTTTTTAAATATACATATAGTATTTTTTTCACGATACATAGATATGCATGAATAATTACCCACAGTTATGAATAGATGATTAACAGTACGTTCGAATTCATGTATTTTCAGATTAACACGTCTCTCATCGATGCGTACGAATATATGCAGAAATATGCGGTGGGCTTAGAGCAGGTAGTTTGGGATCAAAAGGATTATCAGCCTAAGTATCATCAGAAATTCACAGAAGCCGAATGGAAACTACGAGCGGTAAGTTCAGTTTCGGGATTATCTCAAATCCGTTATCTTTTTAAATAATTATGCTGAGCCATGAGCATTCGATTTGTGTAACCTTTTCTCGGTAAAAAAAAAAAAAAGGAACTGCTGTACGCGACTTTCACAATAACATCGGCACAATTGGCCTGAATCATTTTGTCTTCGGTTGCTGCAAGTACAATAAAAGACGTTTTGCCAAGTTTTACGATCATTTTACGTAAAGGTTGAGACGTTAAAGATCGTCCGCTAACTGCCATTTTATTGACCATTCTGGCGAATAACTTGGGCGTGCTCCAAGTTCCTATTGGAGTTTCCTGCGTTTTTTTTTTTAGTTTTTTATGTGCATCGTCGATTTCGAAAATACAGATTTTGAAAGATTGCAGAAATCAGTCATCGCTTATTGAAAATCATTAACCAACGTTTATTTCGATCCTCGTATTTACAAGACATGTTATTTTCGTGACCATTAATTTTAAATTCTCGTAATTAAATTTATATATACTATAAAATTAGAGTAACTTTACATAGATGTTAAAAACTACAATATGTTTTAATGTCGTCAGTTTTTATTCAAAACTTTTATCGTAATATATTATCCAATTATGAGTGGTTTTAATGTTCTGATGCTTCTCTTTTCTCAGGTTCTGTGTGAGATCCAAGTTGCTATAGAAGAACGTAGTGTAACGCGACGGCCGGATGTCACTCGAGATATTATGCCACCTGATTTCCGAAAGACAACAGACATGACGTCCCGTGACCTGCGTGACTGGCTAATTTTCCGTGAATATATGAATGGTCTCGAGTATGTGATACAAGTATTTTCACATCTACGCCTACGCCTGTAATCTACACAATTCTGAAGATCCATATGGTAAAAGCCGAAGAAGGGCTACCAGACGACGCTTTCATCTTACAAAATTAACTGATGACTCCATTTTCCTGAAGAGGTGTAGGGAAGAAGATAGAAGAGACAGAAGGATTATCTTCTGATTATTATTTAAACCATTTTAACGAAATGTCTCTCTACAACGAGGATCGGGCTATTTGTTGGTATCGACGATAAGAACTAATATTGTCGAACCGACTGATATACCGCGTCACAGTATCTGCATTGAGCTTCTATAATAACTTTGAAATAGAAGTGCCATCAATGTTTTCGACACCTTATATTTATCACCCTCTTTGACACTCTTTAATGGTACGGAACCAGATAGAATGGAGAGAAAAAAAAAAGAAAAAAACTGCGTCGTTATTGGTCTACTGGCTTTCACCGTTTCACGGCCACATACACATAATCATGCATATTCACACAAACTATGATTTCGCGCGAAGATGCCCTACAAACGTGTGTGCGTATTTGATTTTATATACGAAAAAGAAAATAGAGTTATTCCTCTTTATGTAAGTCAATGGCTCAATTGTTTAACATTGAACGTAAAATAACTTCCGAGATCATTATTACATATCACGATTATCTTACAATCTAAAAACGTGATATCTATTATTCATGATATATTTTCTTTTCGACACATTGTTAACATTGAACGTGGTCGCGATTTAATTGACTCAATTTTCAGTAAAAACTTGAGTTTTTAAATAATATTTTTTAATATAAAGAATAAGATTTGTGACGATCATATTACCGCGTAATGATTGTTACACAAAGTATAAAAAACACACAAAAAAAAAAAACAAGATTGAAACAATCGATGAAAGTCACAGGTAAATTTTACGAAAGATTTAAATTGATCTTTTAAGCGTGGTTTTTGCTTGTCGTAGTAGTTTGGACATTTTAACACTTGTAATACTTAACATTACACATTCTATGCTCAGAGTAAAACGAAAAGTGATTAAGAGATTACTGATTAACTAAGAAAGAAGATAGTTAATAGGGAGAAATTCAACGTTGCTGTAGGTTCATAATAAAATACAATATTTTGGACCTAGCAGTAATTTAGATTTCTCGTAATTATATGCGCATGTACGTATTACATTATGCACACAAAGAACCCACGACACTGTTGAAAGGACTCTCTTCGCGAACGATTCATACTTCACAATCTTACATAATAATTTATTGACTACTTATATATATATGTTTACGTATAATATAATTATATTATATGTAACACATTATATATAATATTAGTATATCCATATTTATTCAGATTATTTATTTTATTTTTATAAAGATTTTACACTCCGATTAATTGTATTTAAAGTATCTAGTTGAGCTTAAAAGTGCCTAGTGTATATGAAAGAGAGAAGGCTATATCACAATTAAGACTTCGTACCTACGTGTGATTACTTTGCTTGCGCGTACGAAGTTTTATTATTACAATATAATACTATCATCGTGCAAAAGGAGAAGAACGCATCCCCGCGACGAATCGCGACGTGTCCTTTCTATTTGATGACACAAGTCGACACGAGTGTCGTTCTATCTTTCTTGACATTTAGAGATCGACAAAGATAGAACGACACTTGTGTCGACTTGTGTCGACTGATGTCATCAAATGGAAAGCACCCATTATATGTCGTGTGTCGCGCTGTTGCTATTGCTTCTCTTCTTGACGTACCTTTACAGGGTATGAGAACTCTAATCACACACAGAAACTTAACGAGGCTGGTTAATTTCGCACTTTTGATCGCAATTATTTCACTCGCAAATGAGATCCTTCTAGTATTATATTTTACTCGATATTATTCTTTTAAACAAATATTCTTTTACATAATTTTTTTATGCCAACATCGATATTTTTATTAATAACATGCGAGACTGTTGAAGACTATTGGCAACAGGGTATATCATATTATATAAAGATTTTATCAATTTTTTCAAATTTATTATTTTATTTCATGAATCCATCATGATGCTATTTTGACAATCAATATATATATTTTTTAAATGTGTATGACATATATTTTTATATCATGATCTATTCCAGTTTAAATATTTTTATAAAGTTCTAAATCATGTCTTAATATGTATATATACACACACATATATATATATATATGCACACATATATATATACACATATATATATATGTACATCTTACGCCCCTGCAGTCTTCAAAACTAATACCAGAAGAATTATTTTGGTACTTACGATTCATAGTCGCGTGACCATCTTTTCTAAAAGATCGGTCATAATAGAAAGAGTTACTGTGCGATCATCTGCAAATAAATAATGTATTGAAGTGTGTATTGTCATACTTAATTTTCACATCAGCAGCAACATGTAAATCATATGTACAAGTTTGAGATATCATCGACGCAATTTTAAATGCGTAAATCATTATTTATACGCACATATACGTCGCATAAAATATATTTTTATTTTCTTATCATGGCGTCTGTGATATGCATCCTAGAACATCCCTCAGGCGACTAATTGTTCATTTCCGAATCGATCCACGCTTGCTTCCGTTGACGAAAAAAGAGACAGAGAGAAAAAACAAAGGAAAAGAAAAAAATAGGAAAAAAGAGAACAAGAAATAGCAACTAAAAGTGTATTTGTATTTTATTATTTTAAAATGTAATTATTCGCTCAAATTATTGTATAAATTTTGATAGAAACATGTATTTTTTCTTCGAAATGATAAAATAAGAATCGATTGATATTATATTTGTTTTCTAAAAAGAGATTTAATAATTTTTATAGACCTTGACCTACCTCTCTCTGTCTCTTTTCATCATAATTCTGATTGTAAAAATGAAACACATAAATAATTAGCATGTAAAGTTACGGTCCATAAATGTTTTCATTTATCGTAAAATTAAAAGATTCTGGTAATTGTAAATATGGAGATGTCGTACACTACACACATGACCGTAAAGATAAAATTTTAGTAATATTGCGACACAGGATAAATTAAATTTGGATTGACTAGTGCGATCGCTTCATATACTGTACACAAATGATCTGATAATATAGTTTAATCTAGTAATAAACTGCAAATTATATAATTTTATGTATGAATATGTAATCTGAAAATACGGGCTTCTCTCTTCACAAAATGCCCATTCTGTTGTAGCATATTAAACCAAAGACCGTTCGATATCTTATCGTTGTTATTTCAATACTGCCTTTTCCCTTCTTACTAAGATTTTCTTAAAAAAAAAAAAAAAAATCCTTACAAAGCAATGTGTATAAATTAAAATTAATGGTTTGATATATAATAAGTTCTAAACCTAACAATTTTCTAGTTATGTTTGCTTTTTAATAAGTGTATTAGCAAAGCAATTCTTCGATCATTGGCACGTGTTACTCGAGTATTCGGCTCGAATATTTCAACCTGACCAAACGGGATTTGCCTTTTCCCATGATCAGTGTCCGATGCCGTGTCTACGGAGCTGTTGACGTCGTCGGTGTTTGAGAGGAAACGCGTAAGTACATGATCATCGGCCCAGGTACGGCTCTGTCCCAAGCCGCCGTGTTTGCGCACGCTGTTAGCTCATTGTCATCGTTCGTCCAACTTACTTTCTCATAAGGATTTCCACTTCTCTCGTGCTGATTCTGTGTTTGACAATTCCTACCTGCCTTCCCTTTGGTATCCTCATCCAGGTGGTCTTCCAAGCGCCGCCAAGGTGTCAATGTTTTGCCTAGCCATTAAGATCGTTAGCCCATCTACGTTTGACAGCCGAAGGGCGATACGATTCTAGAATTTTACTTTAGAACCTCGGATAATTGCTTGGTGTAGAGAAAAGAACTATATCTTCAGTCTGTAATAATATGGTATACAAAAGAGAAACTAAAATTTTTTGCTATATAATAATTTGCTTTTTTGTAGGAAACGTTTTTAAACTGCGTACATGTATATGATACATAATGTACTATGTTGCTATTTATAAATATAAATATGTGCTAAAATAATTAATCTAAAATAGTATGCTGCAATAACAAAATTAATCATCAAAACGTACATTATATTTAATGTAACAATGTCAACCAAAAACAACGCTATAATAATTATGCAACGTAATAAATAATATGTATCAGATAATACCGACTGTGTGTCTGTCTACAATTTTCATTTGTTATACTTAACGCGAATAAAATATTGATAGCGGTCGGTGAGTCTCCTGCAATGGAATTCGAAAAGTCTGGCGCATACATACCATCGGAGAGAGCGTTAAAGAAGAATGGTGCGCCAGTGTCTTCGCTGGTGGCGCAGGTAGGGATCGACGATCGAATCTTATAGGGCAAGATATGAATGAGACGTGTGAGAAGAGGCCGAAAAGATCGGTCAACGCTATGAATGGCTGGGAAAACTGCGACGTTTTTTTTTATATCACGGAACATGCTTCGTCTCTTCTTCCTTTCTCCTACTACTTATTCTTTCGCGTCTCTCAGTTGCTCCATCAACGGCGGCGATGTGCCGACGGTGATCCTTTTGCACTTCGCTCCAAATGAGTCCTGAGAGTGGTCCGGAATCTAGCCCCCGCCGTTGCCTCGGGCAAATACTTCGGCTCCTTTCAACTCGAAAGAAAAAAAAAAAAAGAAATATACCAGACCTCGTTGTAATTAGGATAGTGCGCCCGCATGGACAAGCTACAGGGAGTCTTCGCCACTCACCATTCATTCTTCTTCTTCACTCGCTATGTAACTCGTCCTGTCCTTCTTCGTCCTCGCCTCGTCGCCATTCTCGTATACCCCGAGGGCATCCTCCCGCTATATTCCTAGCGGCCCTTAAGACAACTTTCAATAATGTCGAGACAAAAGACTCCAAAAGTTGAGTAGTTCTCGCAGTTTACCGCGGCATCCTTAGAAACAGACAATCAACTATGCCAACAGAATGTCACTTGTGTGAATGTATTTCTCATTCATTATTATTACATGTATATTACATAAATATTTACTAGCGCGCTTTATACAATATTATTTCACGGAAATTAAATTTCATTATTTCCTTCACAAAGAAGTAATTGTTACATTTGTACAATATTCCTTTTATAAGGTAATCATACCCCATACATTATTGATTGTTCTTCTTCGATAACAACGAAAATGTGCGGAAATTAAACTTTTGTAGTCACTAATCAGAATAACCCGAAGAAAACGAGATACACGGTCATCCTTAACTGCTGCTGATTGAGGGGCGGTGCTGTGCTAATAGGTTCCATCCCCCGCCCTCTTGGCATGGATACTATACGTTCTAAAACAGCCTAGATTTATTTCACAACTAATTTTGCCTTGTTAGCCGATAGGCTAGTACAAGGGGTCTATTTTTATTTGGTCAGCGAAACGCGTGCACGTCCCTCATCACAGCTAAATAGATATTAATCACAACAACTGCTTGAAAACTATTCGTTTTCAATATACGCGTATTATGTTTTGCTGCATATCTGTTTTTTCAGATTATTTTCCTCAATCAATAAATTTGCATCAATAAATTTTCTATCTTTTTTCGCTGAAAACGGAAAGTCTGCTAAAATATAATTAAATATATGATATAAATATAACCAATAAGAAATTGCCTTTAATGGTCAAACTGGTCTTAGGTGCTAATTATAAATTACATTCTATGTGAATCTATACATTACGTATGTAGTTTTTTAAACCGCGCGCCGAACAATTTTTTGGTCTTGAAACGCCAGTCTACGAAACTATACCGTAATAATATCACGAATTAAATTATCTAGCAATTTAACAATTTTGATTCTCATAGCATCTTGGATCTTAATAATATTGAACGACATATTAAAATCTATGAATGAAAATCTGTAAATAATTAATTTATATTGCGAAAAATATTGCCTCGGCCGGAAGTTCTAAGATCCATTAAAGGCGATTTCTTATTAATTGTGTTTCTCACATGCTATCCTATTATAAATACAGAATATTTAAAAAGATATATATATCTTACACAGAAATATTCATAAGTGCGCGAGCAAGCATTATTATCTGTACGGAAAGGACACTTAAAAAGAAAAGTATCTTCCTGAATGATATTATAATAGATTACAAATAATAGGAGGGAAATACGTATATCAGAGAAGCATAGAAACGTAAATTATAATTATTTATCGCGCCAGCGATTGCAACGCGTTTTCTCTCGGTCAATGGTAAGATGGCTTCAGAGAAAAGAGGTACCGTTCATGGGAACTGTGAGACCGCTTCCTAGAAGAGTGAACACAACGCAGATATCGGTCGGAAGAAAGGAAAAAGAAGGACCGTAGCGTCGAATGAAGAGGGACGAACGGCATTATGGAAATACCACTCTTTCGCAACATCGATATCGCCTTGGACGGCGTTTTTACCGCGGCAGCTCGGGGCCATCGTTTTCGGCAAGTTGTTCCGGTCGAACGAGAGATGCATTTTGTCACGAGATAACGTGCGGATTCGGGCACGTGGGTGGGACAGCGATAACCGGTGAAACACACGAACACTTTTAACAGCTAATTGCCGTAGATAGGAACGATCAAGAAGTTGACCGTGGAGTCGTGGTATATCGTTGATCGTTCTCGCGAAATGCATGGGAACTAAAGCCATCCTGACCGGTGCATGCGTCATCGTCAGCCGTATCCGCATGGAGGCGGTTTCAATTCAGATGATGCACCAAAATTGACTGAACCGTGGTCGCTTTTTGATAGTTGTGCATTACGAGAGAATGACTTGTCATGCAACATTGCGTTGTAACAACGCTTTGTTAAATGCACATCAGCCATTCCTTTAAAAAACTTGCTTGCAAGAATATTATTTTAAATAAAGTACACTTTTAGGATACATTTTTCAAAATATACGAAACATATAAAATTATATGTATAATAAACTTAAATTTACTAAGTTTGCATTTTCGTAAGTTAATGTTCTAAACATTTAAATAAAGTAAATGAGATCCTAACGTTATATTTGAATTACGTTATATTAAAATAATTACGAGTATTGAATTTTTCTCTCCCTGTCAATTATCTCCTGTGTATTATCTTTTACAAACAAACCCGTCGGCGACCATTACGCATTGTTACACATTTTCTAGACTCATAGGGGAAGTAGAGTCGAGTTGATATAGTGGCAG
Source organism: Cyphomyrmex costatus (assembly GCF_001594065.2). Lineage (NCBI taxonomy): Eukaryota > Metazoa > Arthropoda > Insecta > Hymenoptera > Formicidae > Cyphomyrmex > Cyphomyrmex costatus. The sequence goes on along the minus strand of NW_017275008.1, from coordinate 588,940 downwards.
TGGTGGCGAAGGTTTGAAAAGGTAGCCCCCGAAGCGGGACGACGAGGTCGCGACATCGTGACCACGGCCAGCCACTGATTTACATATTGTCCACCGTTGAACCAGCATCGCGGCTCTTTGTTTTGGAATGCCTTGCCGAGAGCGAGGAGAGGAGGCCTCTTCCCCATCGCGCTTCTGGGATATGCTCTCTTGGTCGCTTCTGCCTTGGTAATAGCGTCCAGATCCAGACGCCGGTGCTATCCGCAGAGCCACCAACGTCGATCTCGTTGAGAACTCCGAGAGAAGGCGTCGAGGTAATGCATTCTCATTTTTCGAACGGCGACACCCTTACTGCCGTTCCCTCGGATGCACACGTGCAACCACGTCGATTCTTCACTGATTAGAACGTTCTTTCCATCCCGAGCTGGATTTGATTTTCTACGATAACGGCTTAAAAATTGTGAATAGTAAAATTATGGCAATGATAAATACGTGAATTCATAACAAGCCACCTAATGCAAATAATGCGGAAATTTTATATTTTGTTTAAAAATCTCAATTTCTTGATTATTATAATTTTTTACAATATTCTAAAGACAGAAATATATTTATCTTTCTGTATCGAATTTATCTTGACATTTTAGTATTTTTACATTGTCGTTATATATCGTTAAATTAAATATTCGCGATGCAATATAATAATCATATAAGGCAATAATTTGCAGACTTTTATACGTTTATCATCATAAAAACGATTTATTAAAAATAGATCGTAAGTCTCATTGTATAAAAATTAATTTCAAAAGTATCGTTTAATATTCCCATTCTTATCAATTTCTGTTAGCATCTGATTTGTATCCTTTTAAGTTTATGATATCCAATACGAAGAAAAGAATTATATTTAAAAAAGCAATATTAAATTAGTCTTTCTTTAAAATATGACTTTGTCTTCTATTTATTCCCTTTTTTGTAAAAGAGTGCAATGATACTTACATAAAGATCGAATGAATTATTATTGACAACACTGTATGATATATATGGTAGAACGGCGTATGTAAAAAAAATTGTAAGATTTACCCTACTTAACCGTCACAATTGTTGAAAAGATTATCGAAATTAATAGTTTTTTTTTTTTAAATGGTAAAGTTACACACGAAAACTTTTCAAGGTGAAAGCAATAAAACCACACAGCAAGGAAGAACTATATACATCACTCATCTAATATCTTTGAACATTTTATTTTATTCTGAGTTATAAATCGGCCTAATTCTTGATCTTGTCAACGGTCAACCATCAGATGTTAACATCTGAAATGACCGACCGGAATTCCAAAAAGTCACATTACATCCGGTCGAAAAAAAAGCTATTTCGTGCAGGTATAATATATACTTCGCAGATTCGTGAGACTTGATTGAGACTGAATCACACTTGTGATATATTATATATATATAATTTTCTATTAATAATTTTCCTTTCTTTTACTACTATTCCATAATTAACACAGATAAAGTAATAAAAAAAAAGATACCATAAAGTAAATTTAAACTTGTACTCTGTATATATTTAAATTTCCCTTCGAAGCTCAATTTTTGAACATTCCTGACAGTTTTATTTTCCGAAATACGTACGAAATATGCATAGATGGGAAGAGACCTTGTCGGCAGGATAAAACGAGATCACCCACATGTGGGAAAGTGCGAGGTTTTACCGTGGGGGGTCTTAGTCCTCTTCTATCCTATCCCGTCTTGTACCCCTCTCTCATCCCTTTTTTCAATCTTCCCACTCCTTACTTTGAGAAGCTGTGTCGGTGAGTTCTATATGTTGTACCGGAATGAGTGTCCCCTTCAAAGAATGGGAATGTCGCCAAAAAAAGGAATGTATAACAAAAACAGTTAACTATCTGCATTAGGTATTCGCTGATTGTAAAAATTGAAAAGAGATAAATAGCTCTTCATTGACATATCTATTCAAAAGTTGCCCTTTGTAGGCTCGCATCGAAACAATTTACTTGACATAATATAGAGTTGTTTGAGTTGCTTTGTACACTTCAGTGAATGTGTAATACATGATTTTCACAAAATTAACGTTTGTGTAGATCAAAATTATCTCTCTGATCAAATTTTAATTCGTCTCGTACTTACGAGAAAGACTAGGTCCGCGCGAATTGATACTTTTTTCTCCTCAACTAACCTGAGACCTGTTCCTTGTGAAGCCGCTCTCTATTAATGCGCACATATTTGTATCCAAGCATCTCCGATTACCATGAGAGACCTGCTTTCGGCTCGCGATCTTGGACCACCGGCGGTACCAGCAGAAGGATTGCTTTAATTTTCCCGACACTCACGTCAAATATATTACAGTTGCGGCGATAATATATTAGCGGTCTGAGTAGTAAAGTATAAAGCGGCCCGGTAGAAAAGATTAAAGTCTTTTCTTTCTTTCCATTATCTAGATTCAAACGTGTTATGCATTCGGAATTTTGACACCAACTAAAGACCAATTATTGTCATTTCTTCTGAAAAAAATTGTATGATTTTGAAAATTGTAACTCTATTTCTCGTGTTTGGTTTCCTGTCTCATCGGTTTAAACATTTTCTTATCATGCACACAAGTGTATATTTATATATCTTTTCAACATATTAAGAGTGTTCAAGTATATCAACGGTTAATTTAATATTTTATACTGCGAAGACGTTATATTTTAAAATAATATGTGAACATTATTAATACAAATATTTAAAATATAAAATATTATTTTTTTGATATTTTATTTCTCTTCCCTAATAAATCTTTCTAATAAATTGTGATGGAATGATTTTAGTAAAAATCACACATAATAAATTAGCAAGATCGTTCCTATTTGTAATTTTGTTCTATTATTTATTCTGTGTTTAAATGTTAATTATAATAAAATTATACGTAAACTGAATCGTGCGGAGATAACTCTGTCAAAGATTAAGCAGCAATGATCGGTTCTATACGTGACAATGTAGATGCAACATGCAATAGTTTAGTCGATCGTAGTGTTTGGGTGGCAAGAGGATCTCGTTTCTCGTTAGTCCGTAAGAGGATCGACTATTATTGTATTGGTTGAAACCGCCGAGACATTTAAAGATCAACAACTGATGATAAGTTGGGGGACGCCAACAATGATCAGCGATGTGTGAAGCGATCTGTCTTAGAAATTCTTTAAATCATTCACATCAGGATTAATGTAAATAATCCAAAAATGCTAAACAAAATAAAGTAGATTATTTTACTACAAGATAAATGTCTCATATGAGATAAAATATACATTTAAGGTCCACGAATATTGTACATACCTTGATATATTACGATAATAATTATTTATATGTATATCTAAGTAAATTATACATGTAACTGAAACATTATCAGAATTTTTTAATGATAGTAGTACTATTAATCCAATTGCAATATTCACACTCGCCTATGTTCACTTGCATCCTTTTTGATTGGATGCTCTCAGATACATTGACTTACAACAAGCTCAATAGTGTGAAAATACACGTGCTACTTGAGTAGCGGCATCGAGTGGCGTCACGCTCCACCCTCTCGGTTTCACGCTTCTCAAACTTCGGCGATCAGTGAACATAATCTGCGAGCAAATTGTGATTTCACGGTTCGTCAGTTATGGATGCTTCTCCCGAGATCTACGAGATCTACAACAGTACCCGATTTTAACCTGCCGACAATCCGGGAAAAAAAAAAACGCCGACCAGTCATTTGAGAAGCTTCAGTCCACTGGCGCCAACCACTTATAAAATTACATGGAACGAAATTAATACCCCAAAGATTTCTTCTGTATCATCAAAATAATTCGATATCTCAGGTTCCTATAATAGATTTATCGTTAATAAACGTTTTTACAAGTATCCTAATGCGATGATTTTTATAAGATTGAGGGTGAAAATCGTCGATATGTATAATAAAGTAGAAAGAAAATGTATTCGTATAACGTAAATGAATTTGTGTTTCATTTTTTAGGTATTATATATCTAACACACAAATAAAATTAAAATAATTAGGATTATTAATATAAAAAATATTTTAAAAAATATCTATGCATTCTACTTGAAATTAAAGGAAGTCATTGAAAATACTATCTGATCCGTATTATACATATTTTAAAAAATATATAAGCTTCTATTTCAAACAATACATAAAAATATAAATTTTTAATCCAAATAACATATTTACTTCTTCTTATTCTACATATTGTGTATTAATGACATAATGTAATAATTCATGCATTATGCATAATAGAAAATGCGTTACTTATTAAAGATTGTGACCCTGTCACTTGAAAGAGGAAACGCGACGATTAAGCGAAGAGTTCTTATCCATACATGTTCGCCAGTTGTCGGGGTGAGAATATGGTCACTCGCGATTCCGCTAGCAAGCAGATCGTATGCTCAGGCACGTTTGGGCCACATAGACCGTGAAAAAGAACGTGGAGGAGGCTCATACAACGTAGCAAAACGCGATGCAATTACACAGGACGTGCAAAGTCGACAACGCGCCGGTTAATTGTATGCACACCCTGGCACATTGTTCACCAAGAGGCATTTGAAACGACCGCCCATGAGACCTTGCTGGTGGTTCTTCTCTTGGGAAACCGTAAAGAGGTTCGTGATGACGCTGACTGTTGGCAAAGTCAAGTCGATAGGAAGTCGTATATCGCCCATTCGCGAGACCTTTCGTGGCGACCAACATTCACATCGTTCGTTCACACGATCCAACATGAAGATCCATTCGATCCTTACACGTAAACTAATAAGTTCAACAATTCAATATTATTACTATTATTACCAAAAAATTTATCAATATATTTTAAATTAATTGGCAATAAGAAATCATAAATAAATAAATAAATTATGAATAGAGTATTACTAAAATTTTATTTTACAATATTTTTGTATATTTCTCATATCTTTTCTACTTTCAATATCTTTCGGTAATTGCAAATTTACAAACGATATTAAATATTAAAGAAAAATCATCAATACCGTTAACCACTTTGTTTTGGACTATTTTTTGTTAAACAAAAACTAAAAATAAAACTTTGAAATCATAATTATAAACTATTTAGAAAGTGTCTTCTATTAGATAATATAGCAGTTTTTATAATACCATTTACAATTTTGCAATAATTAATTTATTTTAAAAGATAAACAAAAATAAACGTTTGATAAAATAAGCTCCAAAACTAATATAGTAAACAATAATGGCACATATTCTTTTCCTTTCACAGATTATTTTTAAAATTATGAGAAAAATAAAAGAATAAAAATATAAATAGATCAGATTAGGAGAAACTACTTATCAATAATATAGTCATCATTATTTAAACTATGCAATTTGCAAAAGAAAATCATAAGAATTTTATTTTTGCATTTCTAGAATTCATTTTTAACTAATTTCATATAAAGACAAGTCGCAAATATATAAATTATACGTATTTATTTATTTAATCGTCTAAAAGGATCATATTTTTCTTTAGTATTAGTAAAGTACAAGTTTTCGAAAAATAAGGGGGTATTTTTTTAGAAGATTTATGTTAGTATTAGCTACTTTCCTCTAATAAATAAAGAAATCACAAAAGCATAGTGCTATTTTTATAAGAAAGAACATTACATATATTAATAATGTCTCAGAAAAGCTATTTAATACTACATGTTAATTAAACCTTTTAGCTAAAGGCACAATGGAACAAATACGAAGATATAGATAGTAAATAATTATTAAATAAGAGTTCTAAACAGCGGTTTTTCATCAAAGACTGATTCGTGAAAGACTGAAATAAATAGTACAAATTAAATATTTCACTTTATTAAGATAGTATTTTCAAAAAAGATGTGAACTGATTATATCCTGGATTATAGTTTTGTATGACGACGAATTGCTATAAAAGTATAATATGCGTAACAAAAAATAAGCAAAAAAGATAATAGGGTGACAAGTAAAGAAACTAGGAACTTCAATATAATCGGTAGATTACTTAAATATATTTCGCTGTTGCCGCCTTTGTGGCATTCAGGACCTCACGTGGAGTCGGGCTCTCAAAGAGATTTCAAAGGAGAATCTTCGAAATGCGATTCTATTGTCACAGTATATTATTTACTTAAGAAGTGATGTAAGGCGCCAAAGCAAACAGTTCACCTTTTTTTCAGTCGATGAGATAGTGAATAGATATTGTATTGACCTGATTAATGATCGAAGTCACATTATCTTTACCTTTTCGTTGGATTCTGTTTTTTAATACAATAAGGCAGAAAGCTTATTGATCGACACAAATAAAAATCAATGTAACTAAAGGAAATTAAACGAGAGATGGATTGGTTGTCTAACTCAGACGGATTGGCAGTATATAAGGAGTTCTTTCAAGGTATATACCGGCTTCCAATTTTTCGGTTCACGACTCTGTTGGACTCTGTAAAGCCATCAAACCTGGCAAATATTTGATCTAGTGGAAAGGAAAAAGAGAGAGACGAAGGGGAAGTAGGCGCGTTGGCGGGGCCTTAAACTCACTGTAGGCACGAGATCCCCTTAATGAAATTACAGGGAGGGCACTGCCGGCCAATTAGCGTGAGAATGTCGACTGCCAGTGAAACTAGAGGGTGTCCGACAGAAGATTCGAACTCTCAGGTGAGACGAAAGAGCCATGTTTTAGAGAAAGATAGAAAGAGAAGGAAGGAACGAACGTTGGAGGCTATCCTCGTCATTTAGTTGGGGCCTACCTGAGTAGCCCCGGGGACTCAGCGTCGGGACCAAACACGACGAATCCGAAAGTCTTGTTCCTTGGTGTTGTGTGTGGCTATTGAGTTGTCGGACCCGCGAGGGACACATACTAAAACCTCGTGAAACATGATCGGACACGGAGATGCACACGAGCACGCAAGAAACAGAACTAGACTTCTTTTCTCCTGGGGGAAGAGAGGAGGGATGCAACAGCACCCTGATTGATCTCTTTCCTCTTTCATTTTCCTTTCATCCTCGCTCTGCTTTTTATTTAAGCAGTCTTCTTTTTTACATAACTTTTTTTTAAGTAAGCAATTGCAATATCTAACCCTCAGTTTTTAGTATTTTACTCTCAATTTGTTAATATTTTTTAATTAAAATCGATAATTATTTAATTACAATACGATATTCACATATTTTTTAAAAACAAGAAAAAATATTTAATTGAATTTTGATGATAAAGAATTAGTCGCACTAGTTACAAAAAAACTACGCAACGCTATTTTGAGATTAATAGAGAAGTGTATGAGAGAGAAAGTAGAAGTAACGATGACGGAGCGGTATGTATAAAAGCAGGATAACTACGGCGGCTGTCAAAACCAGTTAACCCCCGAAGAATAGGCTGCGTTCCATCGTGACCGATATCAAGCTATATAATCTCGATCCGGTTTAACTTCAAAAGTCCTACACGATCTCTCACCGGTGGGGTAAGTTAAGGGTGCGACGTGAAGTTATGTCGTTCCCCTAGGAGGGTGTCTTCTTTGGTTTCCCACTCTCTTTCCATGCTCTCGGCGAAACATGCTGTTCGAATTCGAAATAAACATTAAATACGTTGGTAGTAAACAAAATTTTTATTTTTCTTATATAGTTTAATAAAAGCCATTTTATCTGACATAATTAAATTTAACGTCTGACTGTTAAAGGAAGAAAAAATAAGGAAAATGAATAAAAATCACGTTGTTAGTTTCAATGCGGCGACTTTCAAAGCTCTGTAAGATGGCCGAGACTCCCGGAGTTTTGACCATCTTAGAAAATGACAAGGGGTTTGACACCACGGGGGTTATACTCAAAGCTAATAGAGAGACATTCTGACAAACGTTGATATTTTTTTGTTGGTAACGCCCTGTGTTCACGCTCAACGATTCAATAAAAGATCACACTTCCACAAGGATCGTAAACCTGATTTGCACGGTGTATTCTTCAGATCACAAGTTTTTGGAGCCATCCTTTACTACTTCGCGACATTCAATTTCAAAAGAAGTGCCGCCTACACAAAAATCAATGGTTTGTCAATTTTAACAAGAAATAAAAGATTAATTCTTGAATTATTATAACTATAAAAATAGTTGAAATTACTATAATTTTATAATCTTTTTGTAGGGCAACTATATTTTTTATAATGATTCAAATGACTATAAAATTATAGTATAATAATTAGAATCGCATGATTATAATTCTCTTTCATTATATATATCACCTAAAAACAGTGAAAAATATATGATAAATAAAGTTTATGGTAAATAAAAAATTGGAAGTTACTTAGTTCATTATGTTTCTTAACTCATAAATTCTGCATGTAAATACATGTGCTATTAACAGAGAAATTTCATGACATGTCAAACACTCAATGCTTAAGTGCTTACGCAAATTCCAATTGCAAATTCATGAAAATTAATGGCTAATATGCAAAATTAATATAGAAAAGATAACATGTAGTGGAATTAGATGCCTAACAAAAATCTTGTTAATTAAACTTTGCTCGCGTTTTTCGCAATGAAAAGTATAAAGAAAAACGGTCTAAATCAAGCGGTAATAAGATTTTTTAATTAGTAGTTTACAATATATTACTAAGAAGCATAAAATAAAAATTTTGTTAATATGTAAAAGTATAAAAATATAACGTTTCGGAACTCACAGGTCCTTCTTCAGCGATTCATAAAGATGTTTCGATGTCAACAAGATAAACGCATAATCTTACAGTCAAAGCGACATGGTGCAGTATTGTGCTGGTATGACAGTTTATTGAAGAGAAATAATTCTCCTGTTTTTGTGTGAATGTGGAAATTGTGTAAAATGTATGAAAACAGGAGCATCATTACTTCGTCTGATTCTGTTAAGCACAAATGTTACAATAGTAAAAAATTTTGTTAATTACGCAAACAGAAGCAGAAATAAGAAACTCATTTTATATTTAATTAAGTAACGATAGCAAATCAATTGTAATATTATAATTATTATATTATTATTGGAAGAGTTTACCTCGTATTACCGTAATAATGATATCACGCTTACGTGGTGGTAATCAAAGGGAAGATAAAATTTCGACGTGAGAAAGCAGTGTGGCGAAAAAGTGGAGGTCAGATCGCGATCTTGTTGGGATGAATGAGAGGAATGGCGCTTGCCTACGGCTACCAGCGTCGTGTTCATTGAGCTCCTACATCGTTCTGCTCTTTGAGAGTTGTCGGAGAGGAGGTAACAGAGAAGGGCGAGAGAGCGGCAGCAAGGTGGAAGGAACGAAGATGGAAGAGGGCGAAGCCGGAGAGAAGCCGACGCGGCGCGGCGGTCTGGTTTTGGTTTGGGTTGTTCTGGTGTCGCGTTACCATGTGGAGGCCACAAAGGATCGCGGAGGATTCTTATCTTAGTATCGCCTAACTTGTTAACATACCTAACCTACCCGAGGAGCTCACGGAGGATTCATCCGGCACCTTGGGACAACTCAATCCCAACTCCTCTTCTCTCCAACGCGACAACCTCCGCTCCTCTTATTTGCCTCTCTCTCTCTTTTCTTCTTTTTTTTTCATCCTCTCTTCACCGTCTCCCTTGCCTCCCTTGCCCGCTTCTTCCCGTTTTTAGTAGTGCCGCGTTAAGATAACGACCTTGTACGCATTTGGGTGCTCATACCCCGTTTATCGACCGACCTGAGACTAGATTGACCATTTGCTAATGCACGACCCGCAAAAGACGAGAACGGAAAACGATCCCGAGACATGAATATTTATCTCTTCAGATTCGATGAGCACTTCTGCTAAAGGAAAAGGTGCCGTGCTTAAGTACCAGTCGCTATTACGAATGACTTGAAACTCCCACAGTTGAAATCTCTTTCAATGGATCAAGTTCTTCCCTTATTCAATTTATTTTTTTCTAGTACCTAAGTATTTGCCGTACTCTCAGCTCATCATCGTTAATGGATTGCTATAATGTCCGTCTAAATAATTACGCGAAAGGTTGGATTTAGAAATATATTATTACTGTTGTGTGTGCAGCTTTATAACTTTTCAATTGTAACTACTTAGAAATTGATAAACTTTAACGAGAAGTTATATATAGCGATATTACCTTATTCTAATGTTTACGTTTCTAAAGAAATTTTACAATTTGTAAATTATATACGTTACGTCTTGAATCACTAACATATAAACGGAAGATTACGATATAAACTCCTCGGTCAGTTAAAAGCGCGATCAAATGTCAAACGGAGGCACCGCCGCGTTTTCTTCTGGTTACAAAGGCTTATGGGAGCACAGGGCAAAATGCGAGGTAGGAAAGACTGATAACACGCATGATAAATAAAGCCGAGCAAGTTTACGCTCGTTAAAACGTCGCTGGCGGACAGACCGAGTAAGTCATCCTCGGTTTATGCTAATCTCGCTGGCTGCTAGGTCCCGTCGTCAATAAATTCCGGAAAAATATACCCCAATTATAGAAATGAGTCATCAAGTAATTGCGTATAAAACAAACCGCCTCGTGGGAGATGCTTATGCGACGATAACAGCTCGACGGCGGCAGCTTTGCATTCGAAGCACACACCGGACACCAAATAAGAACGTAGATAAGGCATACTTTCCCAAGACGACCGACACAATCAACCAAATTTATAGTAACCAGTGAGAAATTTTGGAACTGATGGCTACCTTCGTGCACATTTATTGCCGTGGAAAGATCATTGAAATTGAAGAATCTTAAATAAATACAAATAATATTTATAAAATTATTATAACCGATTATTATTATTATTATATATTATTAAGAATGATGAAAAATAATATAAAGATAGATTGTGTGTAATTTTTTAATAATTTTTTTAATAAAAAGATATATTATAAAATTATACTATGTATGTATAAATTTTACAAAATGCAATTAATTTTCTATCATACATTATTTTTTAAATTTTAATTACTCCTTCAACTTGTTTTCTAGAAAACAGTCCTGAGAATCCGGTTGCATTTACCAGGCGCCACATATTGCACGTATTCTATTTTTGTTAATTATTTTTATGAAAATTTTCACATTATATTGACGTATTTAATCTAATTCAAATTTATTTAAAATTGTATTTTAATTTGTTATATACCTTCACTTTCTTATTTGTATAAAATACAGTTATAGGTATAGTTGAAAGCGACAACATTTAATCTTTATATAAAATAAAATTTTATCATTTTTCTAAAATATTTTCTATTCAGTACAATTGCATTTTAGTGAAAGAAAAATTTATAACGAACAGATGTATTTAATTTTCTCTCCTTAAATTTGCGACATATAAAATAAAGTTTTCATACAAGGAAGAGTCTCCACCGTGACAACTGCAGCAACTATCAGAAGATACTTAACCGATAATGAAGATTTCTGTGTTCTTAGATTTTTCAAATTTTATGTTGCAATTTATTTGCAATATTGTTTTAAAATAAAATTAAATTAAATACGCGGAAGTATCATAATTCAAGTATAATAGTTTTAAGAAGTCAGAAAATTGAAAAAGAAAAAGTGTATCGCCGATTTTATAATGTGTATTAACATTTAATAAAACGATAAATCAATACATTTCTTTGTAAAACGAAAAGGTAAAATGTATACATTGAGAGGCTATAATTGCAAAATTTACTTTTAATCGAGTTTTTATAGTACATCACCATGCGAGACGTATAAATTGGATTTCACGATACAATAATACAATAAATTGCGTCGGATGCATGTAAATGTCTCGCTGCGTCCAGTCAGGGACGATATTTTACATTGGTTTGTGCAGGCGGAGTTGCTCGACTTGGGCGCGATCTTCCATAGGACACGTCACACATTCAAATGGGTAATAAATATGGCGCGATTCCCGAATCGAATGATTTAAAATTTCATAAAAGAAGATCGCGAACCGGTGTTGGGAGGTCGTACAATGTATATATAACTCTTCCCCGCGACGGGAACGCGAAGCCAGTTCAAGCAGCTAAATAAATCGTGGGAAAGGTCCGCGTTACCTACAACTTTTATGGGCGATCGTTTCCTCGTGCCGCAGAGTCGCAAGCCGATAGTCCTTGCCGACTCACTTCCACGAAAAGTGATCGCTTAGTAAGTACGTATTGCGTTCATTCCGCTTGCATTGCGGGCTGCATTGTTGTAGAAAGTGCCCGAGATTTCTTTTACTGTTTTTTATAAATTAGGATTTCTCTCAAACAAAGTGTATAGACAGAGTTATAACGAGTCACTTGATTTAGATCTTGCAATACGTATTTATTATTAATTTTTTCGTTAAAGGAATATCCAGATTTATAAGACACCCTAAATATAAAATGTGATTACTTATATTTTTTTTATAAAACTATAAACACATTTCATGAAAAATTTGCGTACAAATATTAAATAAAATTAAAATTGTATTATTAATATGAGTATAATTTAAATGACTTTACATATTAATCTAAAATGTAACTGTAAAATGTAAGCTGAAGTGGATAGAAGGAAGCAAAATTCTATTTTCTTATGTAAGTGTAACCAAAACAAATAAAATAGGACAAATCCCCCGAGGAATGCATCGAAGATTAATGCAGTCTCATGAATCTGCATAATTTACATACTAATACGGATTCAATGTGCTCGGTTGCTCGACTGGCGTTGACGGCACGTATACAACGCGTAATATACATATATGTAGTCAAATATGCCAACGTCAAGTCATCAGTTCCATCACGTGTGTTTAGCTCGGCGATTAAATGTCAGCGTTGAATCTAAGTAGCGTTAAAATAAATTGATCAATAAAATGTTTAACTATATCACTTACACATAAACTCGTTTATTTCAATTAAAATATAGGTTTATGCATTAAAGATTATGCGAATGAGATTTTATATCCATTGCTTAAATAATACATTAATAATTTCTTCACATCACTGTGAAGAAAAATCTATCATGCGAGATTCTTAATCTTGAGATTCTTTGGAACGAAATAATTTCGATGCTCCAGAATAATCAAACGGCAGTCGATTATTAATTCGACATATCTTCGAAATAATAAGAAACAGCATAATGGACGACTAGTCGATGCTCTACAACCTGCAACCTTGTACGTTCTTATACGTTTCGCTGATAAGGGGATCATCGACTTCTGGGCGATCTTCTTTGTCACGGATAATGATTAAAAGTATCCCCATATTTTCAATCCTGTTTCATGGCGCGTCCGACGTTCGGTCACAGCGCGATTTTTACGGCCAATAAAAATATTAGTAGGTGATCCTTTTCTACTAGCCGCGATCGCTCGTCGTTTTCTGCTGCTTTGGCCAGTACTGACCCCCACAAACGAACACAAATTCTTCCATGAGTCTTCCAGCGGTCCGCAACCAAATAGATTCCTAACTCAATGGTCTTCTGACGATATATTTCATATTTTATGATTTGTAGAATGTCCTCGCGCTTCTTTTTAATCGTTGGAACACCCGATGACTGCATCTACAGTCAGAAATCGGACTTGTACTGACAAAGGAACGGCAAGATCAGAGAGCATTTGTAGCTTTATACGAGCCTTCAAATAGATTCGTCATTTTGCCGATGTAGCTCTCATGTCGTGAAAGTTTAATTCATCATGCTCGTGTAATTTCATTTCGACATACTGCTAAAACGCACGATCTCATACACAGTAAATGCGCGTAATTCAGAACAAAGCGCGTAATGTTGGCAGGAGAATGGCGAACAAAGGCAAATCTTCCAATTACATGACGTTCCTTTAATTATGCAGCATCGATGGATCGGCCACGAACAGTTCGTAGGAGGCAGCCAATGGCTTTAATTTGGGTCTCTGGAAGTTTTGCCAGAACCCGCTGCCCGGGGCGCCGTACGTGGGAACATAACCCGGACCACGGATGGATCAGTATGGGTGGCCGTCTACGCCATGCCTCGCCGTGTCCTTGGTCCTTGGACCAAGGTAGTCGTCCGGTCTTGTCTTCTTTTGCGGTTGGTCTCCCGCGGAACTGAGACTCTTCCCCGTATCGAAACGAGAGCTCGGCCGGTCGAACTCGGAATTGGCCCTATAAGATGCCGCTTTCTAATCAACAACTTTTTACCGCTTAGCGAATTTTACCCCAGAATCAGGTCGACGTCGTTCTTTTAGCTTCCGTTGGTGACTAACACACTTGCATGAATTTCCAATCCGATTATCGTGTCCGCTCAAGTTTGAAGGGACTGCAGTAAGGATTACGTTCTTCTGTCTCATAGATAACGCATTACAAATGTAATTAATTAGTATATTTTATGAATGAAGACAATAAAATTGAATAGCAAGCAATTATTCAGAAATATATTGTCCTATGTTTTTTTTTACAAACGCTGAATAAACTGATTTATCTATTTAAAACGCAAAATATAAAAATATTATATGAATGCAAAAAATTTATAACGTTCGCATTATTTAATTGATATTCTACATACCTATTTTTTACAACTGGATCCTCGTTGCAGCCGCATATAGTTGATTTTATAGGACACACGTACAAGAAGATGCACGTTTATAAAGAAGATGATCGTAAGATTATTCGCGGTACAAAGAGCAAGTGAACTTCGTAAAGAGAGATTAGGGTAGAATCAACGAACCATTGAGTTCGGCCTCAATTTCCGAGGCGTCGAAAAGTCGAATGTACGATCGCACATTTTTCGAGATGACAATGTACACGTAATGCTAATCCACATTCATTGCATGGCGCATGATACCTAAACGGTGCGGCTTGCTACCGAAAATGGCACGCAATGCACTAATATTGTAACAGCTGAGGTTGTTCGCGTTTGTATTTTGCGGCTGGCAACTTTTCGTCAGACTTGTCGCTTATACATCTGCACCGTTGAAGAAATATCCTGACGGTTACGTCAATCGTGAGGATTTAGCGAATGGTCGTGTCGACTTTCAAAAACCGCAGGTAGATGAATTCTTCGGTGATCAAGTTAATCCGTTCAAACGTTGATGACGATGGTCTCCTCAAGTGGGTTATAAAAGTATCACTTTTTTATGTAGCATATGATTTATGAGGATTTCAACTCGACGTCTTTACACTGCACTTTTCACATTCTATAACTGACACTCATATATATATATTTGCGAAATAATACTTTTAGTTTGAAAAATTAACGAAAAGGAACTAATAAATTTGTCACATAAAATTTAGAAAATTAAATTAAAAGGATAATTAAAATGCAGAAAACTATAAAATACTATTACGACTAGCTTTTAAAATCTCGAAAAGCCTTTTTATAACAACGTTCGTAAAAACACTGTTGATGAATAATTATTATTTCTTCTTATTTCTGTCAGAGTTATATTATAACTTTTACGAGGTAAAAGATTTAATGAAATAGTTCTTTCGATATAAATTATACTTATACCCTGATTTATATGTTATTCAATTAATTATCCGATTAATGCCACAATATGTCTAAGAAGTCGAAAAAGTGCATTTGATACATTCCGTTATATTACGTCAAATCTGTTCTAGATCTTAGATGAGATCTAACATGAGACGTTAATAATTCTTGTCAACCAGATAAATTAATGTTTTTAGACTCTTAGAGTGAACAGAGGATAATTTTCCACCTACAACGAGTTCCTTTCCAATCCGATAATGCCGATCAGATACATTCTAATGACTTTGCCTCAGGTCCTATCATTTTTCTTCGAGATCCTATTAGATTAGATAATTAACAAATACTTCGCTGGAATAAAAATATTTTACCAAGTGTTCTTAAATAAAATCCAAATTGTTTATTTTTGTCACGATCGTTATCCTTTTCTTCAATCATTAACGTGATCGTGAAACGAAAGTTATTTATGACAATCCGACGTTCTGCAGCGGAAAAGTATCTTCTAAGAAGAGCGATACGTTTTTGCGGTAACTTACTTACTCTTTCCTCGTACGATTATCCGGCTGAGAATCATTTCCACCTTACTTACAAACCGACTTTTCTTTTGCAACGTTCCTTAATGACAAATAGACCCGAACAACTAGCTCCAGATGTTTGCCTTCGGCGGCATGCTACGACTGTTGGATAATTGTACATCGGTGGATACAGAAAAGTTCAAACCGCTTGGTACCGCCTTCAAATACTCGCGATTACAGTTGCCTGTCTCGCGCGTACCGCCCCATGAATGCACGCATTAATGCGAACAGTCGAATATGCAAAAGTATTAAACAATTATGTAACTCAGTCATTACCATTATAAAACTTGCTAAATATCTTTTTACATACAAATGAATACAACGTTTGCATGCTAATTGGTACCCCTCGCATCCTTAATATATCCTTAAATTATTAAATAATGCCGTGTTAAATAAATCTAAAGATTACGGAAATTTTTACAAGTGTCTAGCTATATAAAAAAAAAATTGAATTTTTCTCTTCTTCTGTGTGCAATGAAGAAATATAAATATCAAAGCTCGAGCGCCAACTTCGTTGTTGAAGAAAACGATTTCGGATGGACCCACCCTTCGACGGATAAAAGGAAAAGGGGCGAGACAGTCGAGCGAGATGGATCGCGAGAGCATCGTAACCGGCGTGTTTCGGCATAATTTTCGGTGTGCCTCGATCTTTATGCAGATCGGGAGCAAACATCTAGTCCGACCGGCTGATTGGTATTCCTGACGGTACGCGGCTCCTCACTTTCCCCCCAGATTTATCGTGCAAAATTCGGCCTGCATTTTTATATTGATAATCACTCACGGGGGACTCAAAAGGAACGAGAAGCACGAGGAATGTGGGATGGGTGAATGCATTCACGACAATGACGTCATCGCGACTGTGGTAGCGTATTGTTGGGTGTAGGTAGATGGAGAACGAGATTTTATTGCTTCCTCAGTACTCTTTCGCGTCGTTTTCTCTGTTTCGACTTGGCCATATCAGATCCAACGTAGTCGAATTCGATACAGCCGAATTAGTTGAACGATATTTACACGATTGTTCTTGAGCTGTGTGTACATTTCAAATAACAAATAATGTAATCGTTGGTAGAGAGTATGCCTTGATTACTATCGCGAATGCGTAAACTTCTGTTTGCGAGTGTAAGAGAAATAGCGTAAGAGAAATAGAAAAGAACAAGATATATGGAGACAGACAGACAGTTTGATAAGATGAAGCATCTAGGCACGATATTAAGATGTTTAAACAGTAAACAAAGAGCGACATCGAGTATCGCCTCGTGAGCGTAACCAGTTCGTCACCCTAGCCACCACGTCAGATGTCTTTTCGTGAATCGCCCACGGTGTGTCTTCGTGTAAACTTACCACAGGTGAAACAGGGCGGGAAGCTAACCTTCTTCACATTCCTACCTATTCTTGGTGCGAGAGCGAATAAACTCGTTAATGCCGGACGGATTATAGCGTCCTTATACCTTCGCGATGCATCGACGTCATCGCGGTGAATCGAGAGAAAGAAGTCGCGAGTTCCACTGCTTGTCATCGAACTCCGACTTGATCTCTCACGAACGTGAACCTTACCGGGACTAAGCAAATAATGAGTTTGCAAGTATACCTCATCGCTTTATAAAGAAAATTCACCGCGGTCGACAGACGCTCGCCAGAAGGACGAATGTAAGTTTCATTCGATAAATGACAAATAATAATCGCACAGTGCCTGACACTCACTGATACGAAATGTTGATAAGATCGATGAACAAATTCGATGAGTTATGATCATGTTTATGAATACAACTTGGAATGTTTCGAGCTTGATGGTATCAGCTGCACTTGTGTAATAATTATGTACTATATGTATAATATATTTTATGAAGAGGCAAATAATATATGAACATTTTGTTAGTATAATATTTTTGTTGACGAATGAATTTTGATACTAACTATCATTTCTCTTAAGAGAGTTTAAAAATTAAATTTATATTAAAAGTAGTCGAAATAATTTAAAAATATAAGCTGTATATTATTATTATATATAAAACACATTCTGACAGTTTTAATAAAACGTATAATACAAAGGTGTTACAAAAAAATCTGACACAATTCATTCTAGTCGCAGGAAATAAACTAAATAAATAATCAAATCTATTTCCATCGACACTCTGCTTTATTATTACGTCAATCTTGTAACAGCTATATAGATAACATTAAATCATAAATCTATTCGTTTTATTGCTCTATTATACAAAAACTCAATAGATTTTCATCGAAACGTTTAGAACATTGTGTGTTTATCCTCTATTATCTTATATAAAACGTTATAATAGAAATATTTATTTCTCAGTGATATATTGATAACGATAAACTACTTTAAATCACAAAATTATCAGACTGATTTCTCAGTAACATTGTATATGAGCGCGATGAGAATGTAGTGAATCCCCTCGGCAAGATTATTCGCAAACGCCTAAGATGCAACGTTATGAATGACGCAGTTAAAGTAAACATCATACCGATAAGGGCTCGTGCACGAAGGGTGGGAGGAAGCGAGAAGAGGGTAAACTGAGACGATAACGCTTGCAGGTGTCTCGATGCTGATCCACGGGAAGTCTGATGCGGTATAACCATAGCGCAGCAACGTTCCCGGAGCGACCGATGACATAATCGCGGCACGTCCGAACTATGTCACCTGCACGATCGTTATCGTTGCAAGTGCATGCATGGCAAAAAGTCGACCCTTTTCCAAGTAATAACGGGCAAGAATACCCGGCTTGAGGTTTTTCATTTCTCATCGTGCTGAGCACATCACGCGTCGCTCACCAGATAGATAGCACACACACACACACACACACACACACTTAGATATTTTCCGTATCAGTAAACCTGTCAACGCCAAGAAGATGATACGATCACTACAATTAGGACATGGGGCTATATAATACGATGTACTCGACGCGGCCCGCTTCGTAAACACATGTTGCACCAGATTCTTGTTTTCGTAGATAAATAACGGCGCGGAAAGTCGTATCTGATCTTGCCGCAATAAAATTACAATCGAATGATTCATCATAATACATGGACATGTACGATTATCGTTTAAAAAAAGAACCGAGAATTTAAAATAAACTGCAAATTTCATGAATCTTTTAGCACTTGCCGAAACAAAATAGTTTTCTTTGCTCTTTTTCAAAGTAATACTTTGATATCTTTTAAAATAATGACAATATATGCATTGGAATAAAACTCATTTTAACCTTTTTTTAAATAAAAATTAAAAAAGATAATCGACGTATTAACAAATTTGATTGCAATATGATGTAGAAGATATTTCCTTTTATAATTTTTCAATTCGATATTTCTTACATAATAACACTTATATCTTCAATGGCCTTTGGGTTCTTTTGACCTTGCATCTTTCGCGTTATTAAATCATCAATCTGTTTTTTTAGGAACAAATCTCCACACAATTTAAATTAATTTTTAGCCAAACGAATCCTTTCAGACAAAACAAACATGGCTACATTGTTGCGCTAGACAGCATCATCACATGTATAATAGGCGATGGGATAAAGAAAAAGTAATAGCTTCTTGATTCTGTAAAAAATGGTTGCTTCGCAGACTGAAAGGATTCGCGCGAGATCTACGTAAAAGCAGGAGGTCGAATAGCGTGGTGCTCGTAATAAAATTTAATATTAGATCGTGGTTCACAATAAAATCTAATATTAGTGCAACATTAGTTTATCGACCGCGTTTTCAGGAACGTGTAAATCAGCTTTGCAACCGGTTGATTCATCGCGAGACCACCGCGCCGAAGATTCCAAGAGTGAATCATTGATACTCAATATGCCCGATAACCGTGCCGCGATCGACCACGGATTCCGTTGTGCGTAGGCACACCGGAGCCACTGAGATCCTGCTCGGTTAGATCAGCTCTAATTTTACGAGGTACCAAAGGTAGCCGGCAGACACATGCAATTGTGTCCGCGCGATTCATTTCGACCTGTCAACTCGTTTGTGTCGCGACCGTCTCGACGTATCATTAAATTAATATTCCCCATTAATTGTGAGTAATTATTACTACGTTTCATTCGAGACGTATTGTCCAAAATCAATTTAATTATTCATATTGGAACATAAAATTTTAAAAAGACATAAGACGTTTATCAAACAATTATTCGCCAATAAACTTGTATTAATTAACAATAATTGACATATTATTGAACTATGAAAAAAGATATTTTCTATAATTTTCAAATAATTTCAAAAAATTGTTTTTTTTTTAAAGGGCTATTCCGCGTGAAGCCCTATTCCGATCATTTCTCAGAAATTTTTTAAATTTTGCACAAGATAGTGCTATGGAGAATAGAATTTTGTGCCAAAGGATTTTTTTATTGCAAAATTGATCGAGAAACAAAAATCAAATTACTTTATTCTGCATATTCATATCTCTGTTACTAATATAATGCTAGCTGACTTCCTTTTTTTTTAATTCGCGCTAAAAATGTTCTAGTTTGCGGGAAAAATATTAATATTCCGAAAAGATTTCGTTTTCCATTGTTTATTTAACTTATATGAATCTTTATAGAATAGTTTAATTTTTAATTGTTTATATTTCGATCAATTTTGCAATAAAAGAAAATCCTTTGACACATAATTCTATCTCCTAGAGTACTATTTGCAAAATTAAATAAATTTTGAGAGATGTTAATCCGCTTCACACGCGGAATAGTCTTAAGAAATTAAAAATGTCACCAAAAATAATATGCAAGATCTCATTTTTTGATCACGAGTTAAATTTTACAAAGAAAAGTACATTAGATTTGGCTTTCTTCATATATTTCTTATATTATTTCATTATCTTATTAACTTTACATTTTCTTACGCGGGAAAAAACGGCTATGGTTGTCATTGATAACGGCTATGATTAAAAATCTTTTGTTATAAGGACTCTAGTGCATTTATGCCATATAAAATATTTATGCCAGATAAAATGCTGTATCTTAACATAGTCATGTATAAGCAATTAGGATACGTCCGTCTTACGGTTATCACATCCAAATGTATCGATGGACGAAAATTATCATTTTTTCTCGATTGTGACAACTGTAACATTTTTTCTGTGTATTTTAATTATTTACCTAAAATACATTCGTAATAATCACAAATGTCTTGCACACTCGTTACATTAAGTAAAACATTGTTTTCGATCCCACTAATTACGCTTTACAAGTTCACGATAATGAAGCATTTCGTGCGACAGGTTCCTTCCATTAATTTTATTTTTCGAGCGAAACCCGCTTGACGTTTTTGCCACTATTATAATACCCATTGAAAACTAAAATTATTGCAAGGGATAACCCATGCAAATCACAACTTATTTTTAAATTAAGTCTGCAATCTCTCATTATCAAAGAATCTGATGGATATATGATGTACAAAGATCACCGAAGCAATACGTGATTGACCGTAGAAATCGAAGCAGAATTCAAAGTGTATGTTTACAAGGAGTGACGTCATTTGCTTTAGGGGGATATGCGTTGCCGGCCTGTCTGGTCAGATCACCGGTCGTGATCCTCGATAACAAAAAACCACTGATTCTATCAGGCCTTAGTATATGCTGTAAGCCATCGCTTCAAGTAATTGACACCTTCTATATACAAGCGTGAGCAGATAGTCGATGTAATCGCGATTATCAGCTCCAATCGATATAATTGTAATAAGATTTATTATATAAATTTACATCAAAATAACAATTGCAGATTAGCTGGACTAAATTTAAATAAGTACATCTACGAGTGTATGTTCTAACATAAAAATGTCTGTGAAAGTTTCAGAAATTCGATTCAATCGTACACATAATAATATACTATTATATATAGTAGGATAGAAATTAAATATTTACGTACTATTTTTTCTGTACTAAATTATTATCTACTAGCTAACGGCAATTACTAATTAATAAATTGCAGTGAAAGTTTTATAATTAATTATATAATAGCGACAAACTGGCTCTGTTCTTTATCCGAGTAGAACTCTATATAAGGCGTTTCAAACCGTATATTAATAAGATAATGAGAATTATGAGAGCACTTAAGCATGTAAAGTCAGTATTTATAAATACTTACTTAATACTGACAGTCATTATTTTTAAGTTACGCTTGTTTAGCAAATGCTTTTAATATCAAACAATATTTGTTTATTAATCTAATTCCAATCAAATAAATAAAATGTTGTTTTCTTTCTTCTATTGTCACACTTTTTCTATTAGTGTCGTGCTAGATCTAAATATTAAAAAAATAATAACAATATACAATGGCCAGAACTCTGTTAAAAATGATTGTAGAATATAGAACTCTGCTAGAGAGAGAGAAAGAGAGAGAGTAGAGAGAGAGAGAGAGAGAGAGAGAGAGAGAGAGAGAGAGAGAGAGAGAGAGAGAGAGAGAACTGAGAACTGTCGCTAGAACTGCTACCAGAACGACACTTTCTCCAAGTATCATTGTGTCTCCTATATTTAAAACGTATAACAATTCATAATTTTTGAAATTTTATTTTCAACGTGTATATGTTATTAAAAGATTAGAACTCTATACTCTATTAGAACTAAGAAAAACTCTCTGTCACTTTCGTCAAAAGTGACATTACATACATATATTGTTTTCTTATACTTTGGAGTAGAAAGTGCTAGATTCGTGAAATTAGCACGTCATATTTTCATATTTGGTTTTTTAATATAGAAAATGTAGAACTCTTTTATTTTTATATAGAACTATAAAAAGTGTGTGCTACTAAAACTGTCATTATTTTTTTTTTTTAATAGAACCGCTTTACAGAACCGTACCTTGTGTACTGTATTTTCACTCAAAAGTTTGTAAATATAAAATTACGCAATATTCATGGTTTTAATTTCACTCACTCACTCTCTCTCTCTCTCTCTCTCTCTCTCTCTCACACACACACACACACACACAGCGGAATTAACCGTTCGAATGATTTCGTAGAGAGTGAAGGCGTGGTGGTCTCTCTTATATCGCGTTATTAACATATACATTTTTTCTGGCGCAGAAAATGTACACGGATCACTTGTTACTTTATTACGTAGGTATGCACCAACTGCAGCATCCAGAGCGCCTTGTTATTACACAACTATCGACAAGCGCGATGAAAGTATTTTCCTCTGCTTTCAGAAACCTATAATATACAGTAACAAAATAAGTTTCTGCTTCGATTCGAGATGCACAAATAATTTTTTTTTTATACAACATCAAATAATGTATCGCTTTCTCTTCATACGAACACACCAAATTTGGTACTTGAAGAATAAGGATACGATAAGAGATACACGATAAGAGATGTGTAATAATTTTACACGCTCAACCAAAAAAAATAAAGTTTCTTGTAAAGCGATTGAAATGTCGTGTGTTTATAAAAATTTATTTAAAAGAAATCTCTTCTTTTTATGCAACAAAATATCGTTAGGTATATCATTATAAACGACTTTAAATGAAGTCAGAATCTTTATTACTTTTTCTCTTGTGAATTAACGCACAGAAAATAATTGCAAAAATAATTATTATTGTTATTAAATATCAACAAGTAATAATATACTTAATAAAAATGCATATAGCAGAAAGTAATGTAACGGTATGAAAACGTGATTCTTATAACTTTCATAGTGCTCTATGTAAAAAAAGTCATCATTTAAGCGTTACATATTATATAATATTTAACTCAATTAGCTTGTTAATCTGTTAGTACCATTAAATGAAAATATTCAGTACGTTATGATAGGATATCCGTATTGATAATAATAATAAACTAAACATTTATTTATTGATGTCACAACGTTTATTTTACGTATTGTAACTTAACCTATCAAAGTTATTATTATAATTCTACAAATGTTTACTTTTATCTTAAAAATCATTTATAATGTGCTTTGTAATAAAATAAAACAATGTAATGTAATTAGCATTTTTTTGTATGTGACATATTATTATACATGGCATATTTTACTCATGATTTCTTTATTTTCCATAACAAAAAATGAAGATATTTGAATCAATGAAAACCGATGAAAACATGCCGTCATGCTAAATTTTGGGTGCTTCTATATAATTACGTATGAATTTATATACTACGTATGTAAAAATATTTGATTGCAATCATAAATAAATGGAAGAGGAAGATCTCAGTACGTAAAATTACTTTAAATTGAATAAATAATTATTTAAAAAGCTAATTTCGTACGTAGCTTTTTTTTTTAAATATGTAAGCTGTGAAAATATGCATTTGTGTGTCTCGAAACTTATAATTTTATAACTACTAAGCTACCAGTATAATATATGCATATTATTACTGGAACCGTTCCAAGCAACAAATGAGTTTGGCATATAGCGAACCCCCTGGAATTTTAAGCATCATTTAAGCATACAATAGTGCGAGACCGCCACCTACGGGCAGCGTCACTCTTTGGGCACGGCCCTCCAGCCATAAAATCGGGTCATAAGATACGCATAAGATGCAGTTATCGCGTGCTCGCGTCGCTCATTACCGCGGCGAATTTTCAGCGTATAACGTATCCACGCTGCCTGCGACATAATTCGCCATGCGGCGGTGAGGTGTCCGCGTACGCGAGTCCTCGTAATTACTCGTTCCGGAGGCGTCGCATTATAGTTTGCCCTCTCGCGGTGCAGCGAGCGCGGCTCACTCGCTGCAGCCATTCGTGCCGGTGCATGGCGTGCGCGTCACGAACAGGAAGAGAAGGGACCTTCATTTGTCGGGGAAGTGTTAATGGCCCGGCGTAAAACTCGGCGACGACAATGCCGAAGCGGGGACCAGCGTGTGGGCGCCGGGGATATGGGCCAGTCCGTGTCGACCAAGAGCGCGCTCAACCCTGCCGCACGCACCGCATCTTAAATAACGATGAATAATTATCTCGGCTTACCGCCGATACGCGTTACGCGCCAGCCGCTCTCGTTATTCGGAAAAAGCGGCAATTAAGAGAGCCGCCGCGCGATCTCGCGCGGTGGACTTTCACGTTTCTGTTACTGGATCACGTTGGCGTATATATAACTGCGATTTCTGTACTTTAAGTCGGACGCGTCGTCGACTGTAGAAAGTATATCCGCGGTAAAAACGATGGTATTATAATTTCCCTCGACATGATATCACGTACCTTCGCGACGTCGTATAACTTTCGCGGAGGTCGGGATCGCTCACTTCCGTTTTTCCTTTTGCTGCTTCTCTCTCGCGCAGTTTCCTCTCTTCGTTATTTTTATAATTCGCCCCATTCATAAACGGATGCTGTGGAACGTCGGCGGACATGTTTTCTCTCGTTAGCGATACTCTTCGGTACTTTAATTAAGTAATATATAAAATTTATATACTCGCTTTAAAACTTTTAGAGTACGAATCTCATTCTGAAAAGTACACTCTCACTCTTCAAGATTGAAGATCAAGCCACTCTTTTTTTTAAACTGGCTCAATTTTCACTCTCTAGAGGGTGAGATTCCATTTCAAAGAACCTGTATTAATCTGCTGTTGTTATATTAAATTATATTATTGCTGGAAGTAAAAGTAAAAATTTTCTTCATTCGTCGGCTTTTATATCAAATCATTGACGTTTCTTTCACACAACTTCCAATGCATTCTAATACGGTCGCGGTATCGCCCGACACATTGATCGGTCTTCATCGGCCGGCGATACATCTACGTCCGCCTTCAGCCTCGCACCACGGGGAAACCGTGTTACTTCTGTCACTCTAGTGAACACCATAATGGACAAGCGATGTAAATTGCAGGCAACCTGCGTCCTTACCCTGTAGGAGGAATGCTCGCATCGACGATCGACATCTTAATAATATTCCCGGTGCGCTGAAATTGACCCGCCACTCACGATTGCGAGGATCCTCTCAACGCAGACGATCTTCCGAAGAAGCGACAAAACCTTTTCTAGCGGCGGCAACCACGTGGGCTAATAGAACCCTGTGATTCACCGGCCGTTGCGTAGCGCGTGATATGATCGCTGTAATGGCAGTATAAACTCGCGCGATTGATCGTAAAATCAAAAGCTAGCATTTAGACATACCTATAGTGGATATGAATCGGTTAGCAGAAAATACGCGCCAAATGATAAACGTAAATTAAAATGAAACATATAAAGTCGAGCGAGATGTTATTTGGACGTTGGTGATATACGACTCAACTACCGCTTAAGTGGACGTCAATAAAACCGCAAAATGGCTAATAGAAGCGTCAACTGAGAATATATGAACTCATCGACATAAAGTAATTCAACAAATTAGAATTGCAAATAGCATTAATAAGAGTATAAATAATATTCTTAGTTTTCAAGCGAAAAGAAAATGTAATATTAGTTCTCATACGGAGAGAAAGAGGGGGGGAGGGAGAGGAGAGGAGAGGAGAGGTTCATCTATGATTCCTCTCGAAAAATTGTACGCGCGTTTACACGAGTTTATACAAGTCATGTACGAGCTGATAGATGCGGTCCAGAACCGATCATAAGATATGCGACACGGGATACCAGCCTCGACTCTCATCGGAACCTCGTGCCTTTCATTCCTTCAAAAATCCCCCTTGCGTGCAGGACAAAAATTATACCTCGTCGCATGCATCCAACAAACTGCCCCGACCATCCTTATATTCATACGACTCGTAAATGCGGACGACTCACGGACGCCTTCTAAGCGTTCTCGATGCGCGCGGTTTCGGGTTACGCCCGAGAGAGAAAGAGAGAGAGAGAGACCCGCCTCGAAACTTTTGTGTGTATTACAATTTGCAAGGATAAGCACCTACCAGCCATTTCGACGGGTAATGATCGCGCGTACATACAAAGGGGCGGTCGCAGAGAGACCCGTGTTTGACAGTGTCCCAAAAGAAATATTCGTAGAAGGATACGACGTTATGCCACGCGAGATCAGATTCCTCGTTCTTCGGAAGATATTATTATGGAAGACATATATTTTTTTTTTCAATATTTATTGAGAATTTTGGAAAGAAGCAGATGTAAAGAAAAATGTACGAATAACGATTTTTTAACGATTAATTTTATCCGCCGATTTTTATTGTCTGAAGAGGGCTCGATCCGAGAGCCGAAACTTGTAACGTTTTTTATATTTATTAATACTTACTTTTATTTTAATTTTATTATTTTATCTTATTATAGTTAATTGTTTGTAGGCGATTTAGTGTTAAGTAATGTTTAAATATTGACTGATTATATGTTTTATTTTTGAACGAAGATTCTTTTTGACTCTTATATTTTTATATAACGAGTCCTTGTTTCTTTTTTATTAATTTGTAAAAAAAATGGGCCTATTGTACAAATAAGAAAAAAGTGATTTTTTATAAACATATAATTATATGTTTGAGATTCGAATTATTAAAATAAAAATAAAATGAGCACAGATCTGATAGAATTATGTAGAAAGAATTAATTACGAATTAATCGATTTATAAAAGTTCTCATTTTCTTAAGAAAACAAAGCGCACATACACAAGGTGTGTTTTACTCTTTACAAATGATATGTTAAAGATTACGTCGTCGCGCGCGTCTTGGTATACTTAGGAAAACGAGTCGAGAGCGTAAGGAAAGTTGAGAGAGATAGCAATCCAAATGACTATTCAATGCAGAACAAATTAACGCGTGGCGGCGCTTTCGCTTTCGTTCTATCAGATCGCCAGTCATGACGCGTTGAAATGACGCATTTATTTCATGAAGTTTCAACGTAGGTATATGGAGCGGCACAATCTCCGCTTGCCGCCTTGTTAGCATTAAGCACCTATTCACTAATATTTCATACCTTGTTCACATACGATATATACGAACGGTGTGTTTGCCTCAGTGGATCTGTCGCTATAGCACGAGCGTGCGGCAATAAGTTACGCGTGTACGAAGGCAAGTCAAGACTACGCCGAGACGTGTATATTATAGATGCGTGTCCCCCTGCGGTATTAGTTCAGGACTAGGCCGTATCACGCGAGGATACAACATTTAAGTTGGATGATGTAGAGCAGTCATCGTTGTAATCGCCTGTATGCCTCTCTCAAAGATGTCCCGTGTGTGGCCGCGCATTGAACAACCATAACGCTCCGCGCGGTGAGTCCGCACTCGACGAACGCGTGCCTACATATCGCGCGCGTATTTGTGTCGACGACGTACGGCGTACGTATACAATTTGTTGGAGGCTAAGGTCCGATCGACATCGAGAGAGAGATATATTTTATTGCATTACACACCCGGGAAGGCTCGCGGCTGAGTGCGCGCGCTGAGAAATTAACGAGCGACAGTCGCGGACAAAGGAGAGGCACGATCCGACGAGGAAATCGGTTCCCCGGTGTATATCCGGTATAGAGCGCAACGTGAAGGATGTTATTGATAGTGGGGAGTAATTAGTACGTCCGCTAGAATCGTTTGTCAAAGCAGAGATATGGTTGCCCATATCAATGAGAATGTATACTGCGTGCCAATACTGAGGACTGTAGCTTAATAAATCCCATCGGGACTTTACCTGGCGCATTTGATTTTGCAAGAAACTGGTCGGAGGCACGTTTGCTATTGATTTTCATTTATTCTGCTCACACAGTCAGCAGTTTTTGTAATACTTGTTTTGTACTCCTTATTACGGAGGACTTACTGTATATTCTCGAGATTGTAACAGCGGATTGTAACAAAGCCCCGTGCGATTAACAACCGTGTAATGCGTTGTTAAAAGCTCGAGTCTCTCGCAATATATTTCAACGATAATTCATCTTTACAATAAACATTCAACGAAATCACTCAGAATTGATATACTCATTTTATATCTACACCTGTTTGAGTTGTGTTTCGATGTATTTAAATTAATAGACAAAATAAATAAGATAAATATATTAGGTGTGCAAATTATTTAGTTCGGTCCGTTTTTTGTGCTCAAAAATGCATTTATTTCGAAACAAAATGAATAAACAGATTAATTAAAGTATTGTCCATCGCTGGCTACTACTTTTTCCCATCTCGAAAAAATGACTCGTCTTTGGAGGCGATCATCTTTTGGGAAACGGACCGAACTAATTTGTACTCTCAATTATTTCAAAAATATTATCCGTATCTATCTATCGTACTTGCGCACTCGCAAGAGTTTCTTCGTAACAATGCAAGGAGTTTCTACAATTGAGACACTTCCACGCTTTATACAATCTCAGGAACTGCACATATGACGCAGCGGATGGTTCAACGTACGACTGTGAGAAAGACCTTAAGGACTCCTCCTGAGGCGTGGGCGTGCAGACGGATGTGAGATGCAGCGTAGTGGGGCAAGATGAGGACGAGTGCTGTGAGCCGCCGCGGTTGGGTTCGCCAAACCGTCGGTCGTCGCGTCGCGCGGATGAGTCGGCCACGAGAAACGGAACACCTGAGCTTTCCATCCTGTCCCAACCTGACCCTTCCTCTTCCTTGCCTCTTCATCGCCGTGCCGTTTCTTTCTACTTCCCCCCTGACCCCCTCGCCAGCCAGCGACACCTATCGAATCGCATCGAGTCCACCAACTTTGGTATACCGAGAGCCCGCGGAGTGAGGACTTCACTCGCCGAGGAAGGATGGCTCTGCACTAACTCACCCACGTGGGACGCGCATTTCCGAACTCTCTCGTCATCGACCCTTTTAGCTCAGGCCGCCTTACACCTTGTGGAGCACCTACGAACAAGGCTGTATCCGTCGGTGGAATCGATCGCGCGAGATCCTGGAGGGTAACATCTGGTCCAAGGTCTAAGGTTCAATCGAGGCCAACGCATATGATCGGTGAAAATAATCTACTGCGCGAAAGGTGCACCGCTCTCGATGACCTAATTTATCTCTGATTTACGAATGCTATCGGTTCACCTTATTAATGCGTAAAAGTACTTATTGAACATGAAGAGTGACATGAAACTGTTCACATTTATACTTCCATATGCGTACGCTGAACGATTCTCTTATTCTCTCAATTTTACAAATTTTAATTTGACATTTAATTTTTATTTAATATTATTAAGAGTAAACTAAATACAATAAAATATACTAAAATATAGTAAAGCTAATTTTGCTGAGGCTAAACAATTATCTCTGTCATATCAAATTACATATTTATCAAGAGTAATGGAAAATATTCAAACTCTGTTGTATTATTGTACGATTTAATATATTGTGTGGAAAAAAGTCGACTTCTAGATAACTTCCGATGCAAAATTCGTCAGACTTCCTCCTCATTTCTATCTTTAGTGTCTTTACTGTAGTCTATCCGACATCCGGTTATTGTCGAACAGGTGTAAAAATAAGATAAAGCCATCTCGTCCGTATTATCCAAGTTTGCTGAAAGATTTTCTTTGTCACACCGGAGAACAACTCCTTTGTCGTAACAATGCCACGTGGAAGATAAACACGGTGCATGTATTAACAAAATTATTAGGCGGCGAAACTGGATATTAAATTTGCGCATCACTAAAGTCAACACACTGAGATAATCGTACGGAATTAACGTCACCTCGCGGTGTCACCGCTATCAGTCGAATTTATCGTCTTATTGCATTTCACTGCTGATAACATCGTGCGTTGCGATACATCGACTTTCCATCGCGAAGCGGATGAGTAAGCCAATCGTGGATATTAAAGACCGTCTCAAACGGTGGATCGCGTGCGTACAAAGAAAAACCTCGTACCTTTAATTCGTCAGCGATTAACTTCCCGCTCTTTGTGATACATATGTATATATCTTAGCGTGGTATTGCCACACGCCGGCAGCTATCTCGTTCGGTCTTCTTAAGGAATAAACGACGGGAAGGAAAAGGATAAGATGAATAGTACGCGTCCTATCGCGCGCGCAGTACTCGAGCAAAACAAATGGCACCGGAGGCCGCCTACGTCCCCTTCGGCGTCCAACGAATTATCCGCCGCCTCTTTCCGTTCTACGCCATTGCACGCGCTAATGATATTTTGCGACTCCGCGCGCGCGCGCGCGCGCGCACTCGTTACTATATCAATAATTTCCTATAAGCGCTCGTAACGAATATATTTACCCGTATTGAAGAAAAATCGTATACGTTCTCTCCCGCGGTTGAGGATATCTTCATATTTATATGTACTCAAGATGCTAATTGATCGTATATAAATATACTAGCGGCTGAACATTTCATCCTTACGCGACAGTATTCAGCTAATCATGTTGCATGCGCGCTGTTTTACATTCTGAAACTATCAAAAATCAATTATTAATATTGTACGGTACGAGCTATAATTAATATTATGCAGCAAAAGGAACTTTCTGTATATAGATATCAGTTTATACGATCATTATCAGTTTCCTAAGATCCTTCGGTAATACAAGCATATATACCAAAAATTCATGAAGATTATTCGAGACAATTAAATATATCAGACAGCGATATGGAGATACAGCCATAGGTATAACGACGTATAATGCTCGTTGCGCGCGTTTAACGCTACAAAATTATTATGCGAAAATAACGTCATTACGCGGTTACGAGTATGCGCATATATCTTTCCTGGAAGCTTAATCTGATTTTAGATTCTTCGAGGAGGAAAAAAAGGCCTGCTGAGGCTCGTTAAAACGTATTGAAAGTCACCCTGGTTCCGGCACGCCGTCAGCCTCGCCATCTAAAGCGACACACCGTGTGTGCCACGTTTGGTGGCGATACGGAATTACTTGGAGAATCCCTCGCGGGCATAGGCGACGTTTGCGCTCTCGAATCGAGATCGGCGGGCAGTCGTACGTATATATATATATATATATATATGTATGCGTATACGAATGAAAATGCACATGCGTGGCTGGCCGCGCGCGTGTCAGGACACGTGCGTGTATAACGCTCGGGCTTAGTAACGCCCGTGAGATCGCTTATTGGCTGCCAATCCCGACGCTTTTTGCCCATAAGAGAAATTGGCGCATAATGGAGGCGCGGTACCAGTTCGCTGACTTAGAGATTTACGAGGAGACTGTCTTGAAATTATTATCGTCGCGCGCCGTCGTCTCGATTCGCCGACACGAGCGGAGCGATAAGACGTTCAAAATTCGCGAACCCGCCCGGGAAGCGGAGTGCTCGGCGCGACGATAAACCTTCGTCGTGCGGCTCGCGCCGAGTGTCACGACGATGCGTTGGTTCTTTCCAGGGAGGTGGGACAATACTATCGTGATCGGAGGTGGACGGCCCGTGCGTCGTGCTATAAATTGCAATATGCAAATTTAATAAGCGCGCTGAGCTACATCGTTCCTCACCGCGCGAATCTTCATTGCGTTACGAATCCTCAGACTGTATCGCTATCTCGTCGCGAACGAGCATCGTTAATGCAGGATGGACAAAAGAGAGATTTATGTATATGAAGGAAGAGACTATACATTTAAAGCATTCTTTTAATTTTCTATAAAGT
The DNA here is from genome assembly GCF_001594065.2 of Cyphomyrmex costatus. Classification (NCBI taxonomy): domain Eukaryota; kingdom Metazoa; phylum Arthropoda; class Insecta; order Hymenoptera; family Formicidae; genus Cyphomyrmex; species Cyphomyrmex costatus. The sequence continues at coordinate 556,624 of NW_017275008.1, read as the reverse complement.
GACTTGTATATTTTTCAAAATTTATTTGTTAAAATTTATTTGTTTCCAAACTTGTGTTTCATGTAGAGGAGTACTTTTATCCTTTTATAAAACGTGTAGAAATCGAAATTATAATCACGATTGTTTAACTCATTATTACATTAACAAATAAAATTCCTATATTTTGTATTCTCTTGAAATATGTATTGTAATTAAGCATATAGATGAAGGACGATTAGGATCAAATCATAAAATGAGAATAATAAAGCGGTTATAACATTAAGTATGCAATAAAATTTTAAAAAGATACATCGAACTAAAACTTAAAATTAAAACAATATATTTTGCCGCTTATAACATAAAAAAATTGAAATTACGCTACGCAACCAGTTTCGTAGTTTTATTACATACTTAATGTTATAATCGCTTTATTATTTTCCTTTTATGATTTGACCTTCATCTATGCTTAATTATTTTTACATAAAGAGTCCTTTATTTTCTAATTTATTAATATTTATTGTAATGTATAACATTGTAATGTACAATTAACACAATTTATCTTGTCACCGTAAAATATCCAAATTCAGAGATTGAAAAATATATTGATAATGTCAAGTAACGAAATGCATAAAGAATGTGCCAAACTGTTTGATTTCTATTGAATCACAACTGATATATATTTATTGATAATATTTTAAAAATATGATACCGCACTCCGATACGAAAGAAATGAGTGTTTATTATCTGTAGAACGCCTATACGTAATCTTCTAAGATCTTAATCGCTTTGAAGACGCCGATTGTACGCGACATTGACGTCGGTAGGAAAAATCATACGTCATCCGTTAACGAGCACGGTGTGGCATCGCTATCGCCCATTCGCATGCTCGCCGCGGACTCGCAGATGAAGGTAATTACATCGTATCGACAACAGCGAGGCGTGCCTGACCCGCGCAATGCGCGACGCTCTCTGTGATTTACAGTTGCGCCGCTTGAATTAAATGCAATTAAGTCGCAGTAAATTACGCGCGTCCCTGCTGAGACCGACAGATAAATCAGCGTCGTGTTTGCCTTCGCGTGTGTAATCGCGACGCAAGTAAAAAGGGCGACGCGAAGAAAAAGAAATCACCGCGAAGAGCAGCGGAACGTATATATAGGAAGAGAATGGCGGCGATATGGGGGAAGAAAGCGAGAGAGACACGCTGAACGTTGTGCAGGGGGATGAAGGAAGAAGCAGGGGAACGTCGCGAAAGAAGACGAACGAAGAGAAGAAATCGGCCGGCGGCGAGGAGCACAATGGCGCTTGCATGCGCGCACGCCTGGTGTTTACTCTTTGCAGAATCTCTAGAATGCGGACAGGGGGAGATAGCATGTACTGTACCGTAAGGGGGTGTGCACACGTGCTGCAGTTACCCTCCTCTATCCTCTCTCTCTCACTCTCTTCCGTTCCGTCTGCCGACCGTCTCTCGCCTCGGGGGCCGCGCACAAATAACTGTCCGCCCGTAAACTCCCGCTACGACACTCGAGAGGTAGGAACGTTACACCTATTCCTCCGGCGGCAATCGGCGATTGTCGAGGTTCGCCTCGTTATAAGAATGAGATTCGCCGTTGCCGTTCTCCCGAGGTCGCCGCTGCCGGGGGAGCAAAAAACCGCTCTGCGCCCGGTGCGTAAAAATCGGCCGCTACGATATTTCACGCCGGCGCGACAGCGCGAGTACCGGCTTGGCACGCGTGCTCTTTTTTGCACGCGCACCGCGCCCCATTGGGCCTGACGTTTCGATGCCGGTTTAATTGATCGATACTCACGCCGTTCTCGAGTCTCACGTAACGACATGACAAATGATCGAATGATTTTTTTCAATCGTACATCTTTTATCCGCTATGAAGAATGTGTTTTGTTTCTTTTTTTTTTTTTTGCTTCTTTTTACCAAACTCCTGCGTTTAGTGTTATAAACCGTGCATACAATTGCATACGAAACTATCACTTAATCATACGTTTTCGTAATTCGTTTAATTCTGGATAAAGTTCTTATTTAAATTACATTAATTTTTTAACCTTTGTAGGACAAGAAAAAAAAAATTAATTTCATATAACACAAATCTTATTCAAGAAGAAGAAGAAGTTATACAATTTTAAAAACGGATTCTCTTCTATCACATTTCTCAACATGACAACAATGGAATCTTAAGACCATGGATTCATATCGTTTAAAGTATATATGTAGGTTGCTTTACAGAGTTACAAAAATAAATGCACGCGAATGTGCATTTCCAGGGCACTAAATTAATACGTTATCGTCGCCGCTGGAGACCGTAGAACATAGAAGGGAGTCGCTTAGCAAAGGGAGGAAATATTTTAATGACGTGACGTCACGGTTAGCAGGTTAATAAGGTCGTGTGGGCGCGTCCTGGTAATAAAGTGCACGCTTATCCGAGCTCATCCTTTAGTCCGTGTGAGCGCCAGGAAGGCACCTTGGCGATTCGCGCGCGTAGCTTTCGCATCCTCCTCTCCTTCCATTCTGTTATATACTCTGCTGCGCGCCGGTCTTAATTTACATATCTCTGTATCAACGCTACTACCTTGCTTCACCAGGCGCATACTTTCAACGACGCGCAGCGAGTTTGTGTTTCACGATACTATGTTCGCTCTCTACGGAGTCTCTCCGCAATGGGCAAGGAGGTTACCGGGATTGTAGGTGGTTCCAGATTTTCGCTTTTGTTAAGCCCTATCAAGCTTGGCTGAAGACATTTACGCGCGGATGTAAACCACAAGATCCACGTATCAACGTCATCTCCTATACGGCCGTCATCTTCGACGAAAGAGAGGATTCTCGAATATCGTGGTAGCCGCTCATAAATATGTTGACTGTGTTCGCCAGATGTTATGGGAGTTGTAGCTACATTCCTCCTTCCTCTTCTACTGTGAAATTTACTGTCAAACGACAGATAGAAAGTGACCAGTTTATTTACCGGAGTATAATGCAGTCACTTAAATAAACATTATATAAAAGAGAAACTGTTTATATATATAATTTTATATACCTATTTATATTAAAATATATCTGCGATGTGTGTATCGTAACTTTCTCTCTCTATAATAAAGTATTTATATATTTGTAACTGAATGGCATGTATTTGATTAACAAGCGCGAAAAATTATCTCTTTTTTTTCGTTACCCCCGGAAAATTGATTTACATTTACAGTTTTATATACTTTAATCGAATCAAATTATATATTTTTATTTTACGTTTTTATTTTCTTTCTTGTAGATATCTATCTCTCTCTCTCTCTCTCGAGAGAGAGAGATTTTTATTCGATAAATGAGAAAGTGATTTGTGTACATTGACAATCATTACGCATTATTGCTTCGTACCTACAAAGTAATAACAGTATTTGACGTTAGTGGTTCAGTCTGGAACACGTTTAACAAACATGTCGATAACCCGACAGATACATTCTACCAAGAATGCCGATTGTATCTGGATAGAAAATCAATAGTCCCGGATCGAATCGGGCAACGTGTCATTTACCATCGATTGCTGTTATTACGTACATTTTTGTTACTCGTCGTGCCTGCGAGTGTGCAGTTGTAGAAGAAAGCACCGGAGTGTGCCAATTATTATCACAGCAAATTTCCCGCGATCGGCTTTCTCCGATTATCTGCCAGCTGATTTTACGTTACCGTTCCTTCCTCATGAAGGAGCCGCAACGTACGCGGCCATTGACCAGGAGAAATCCTATACGTTATTAATCAATCGCGTACTCATCTAACTAAATACTCAGGTCTACATTCTCGCTGTGCATTCAGCGTTAACTACGACTGTTCGATCGCTCACATCCTGTTTACATTAGTTATTATCTTCGTATTCGACCGATTCCGACTGCCTCATTCAGCGTTAAATGCGCGATGAGGATAGGGATCTAAGTGCTGACATCGCATGGATTTAACCGCGATTTGAAACGTGTGTATACCTAAAGATAAATCTTGACACGTCGTTGTAATTATAACTAACATTCAATTATTTTTAACGATAAAGCAACAAAATCATTTCTTCATTATTTACAGATTAAAATATGTACTGTAGCGTCTTCCTTTTCGGTTAATATTAGGCGCAGTAAAAAGGAATCCATTATTTTTGCATGAAATCTATTGGAAAAATATAAAAAAAATGGATTTCTTTTTATTACACCTAATATATAAAATCCTAACATCGAAGAATGACTGTACGAATTAATTGAATATAATTGCTGAAGTTTTATATAAAATATGTATAATAGAAAATATATGTATATTATAGGGTATCACGGTTTAATGAGATTTAATAAGGCGGAGATTTAATAATCCTGACGTCACAGAACTGAAAATTAAATAACGTCGTCTATTTTTAATGCTCATCAGCGAGAATAGGGGAAATCCTTAGATAAAATCTCAAAATTCATTGCATAATGCAATTATTTCGCTTATTGTTCGCGAACGCACGTCATTCCGTAAGACCATCGGTCTTTCCTAGAACGTCAATGGAGAACGCAATCTTCGTGCCCAACATCGCGTGCAATCGTCCTGCCGAAGGATGACTAGTCGATTTTTGTTCACGTAAAACGTAAAACGTGTACTTTCGAATTTGAAAAGAATATGTCGCAAGTGAATATGCGTCATTTTCTTTTCACAATACGCGTATCTCCAGTTCATTTGTTCGTTATTATGTCTGGTATATATCCGCCTACCTTGAAAGTTTCAAAGAATACGCGTCTTTTATCGCCGTTATTTAACACGCTTGCCACAAAATCCCGTCCTGTGTAATAAAAATATGTAAAACTCTCTCCCAACGAGACGTAAACCTAATGTCGTTTCTATGAGCAACGGCGCAATACCTGTGACAAGAAAAGTGCAAATACCGTCCATATGCGTGCGTATATCCGCTTCACGAACTCTGCGAGCAGATCTCAAGATGCTCAGCAGCTAGAGATTAGATCCACTGCTGCTGGGAGAACGTCTTCGTTTCATTGCAGATTTATCTAAATACGTATTAATATTTAATACTCTCGATGTTTAAGTGGGAGTCGGCTCTCGTTGGCCGCCGGGCCCCATATAATTACAGCCGGCCCACACTCACGGAGGAAATGAAAAAACGTGCAGTGGCATAAAGGCCCCCGGCTGCCCTGAAAATAAGAGTAACGAGTTGATCAGACTTCGATGTTTGGTGCCATCTTATTTTCATCATTATTTTTAATCACCATTTTTATCATTAGAAAACCTAAAATGAACTCGGTCGTTTCATCGTAAGTCAGTGAGACCCAATCGTCGGAATAATGCGGTAAGCAACGTGCAGCGATCGTGCAATTAAAATAGAGACAAAAGAACAGATTACGAAGATAAGATCAAGGAGGGGCCAGCATCTTGCGAAAACAAACGTTATCTTCGTGTCATCAACATTCTTGGCCAAAGTCATTACCGTCGCTTTTGTATCCGGTGTCTGTAATATTTGTACCAATAAACGATGAGTAACAAGACGAGCAGGAATCCCCGCAAAATGACGTATCATTATGCGTATTCGCTCTCATAACGGCGGCACTGAGGTAAGGATGAAAAGGAGTCGACCAGAAGAAAGAGACCCGATCGGCAAAGAAAGGGCGAGAGCGCAGCGTTTTTCGCGATTTTCTCACGAGGATAATTTCGACGATTAGTGCAAAAAACAAGGGTCCACCACGCGGAGCGGCGAGCGCGGGAAAATGACAGACAGAAATTGTTTTGCTATGCCATATAATTTGCAGGGCCGCAACCATCATGTATCATTTGCGCAAATTATAAATTCGTTATTTCACAATTATCATAACGCATTTGCTGGTTGACCTGGTCACGCCGATATCAATATGCGATGCTTGTAAAAATTCGTTAAAAATAAGCCGCAGATGGGGCTGAAATTCCCGCATTCGAAGATCATGCAAGTTACTATGAAAATCCTTTACAGAAAATCAATTTAATACTAAGAAATAGTAATCAATTATATGCAGAAAAAAAATTTTCTCTTAAAATTCATCCTAAAAGTACGATAGTGTTGTGGTACAATACAATATTTTAAAGATTTCTACCATTCACTTCAGTAAAAGTAATCAAACTTATTTTATATATTTTATTGTAGTTTTATTAGTAAAAGAGAGACATAAGATTCTTCGAATACAATATTATTCCACGACTACTATATTTTTAGGATATAAATTCTAAGAAAAAATTTTCTTCATATATTAAAGCACTATTGTTTAAACTTTAAAATATACAATAAAGAGCCACGAGCCAAATGACAATAGCATTAAAACAAATTTATGTATATATTTTATACAAACATTTTGATCTAAACATAATAAAATCATTATTGATGTTAATAAATGAAAACTAAAACCAGCATGAAAGTTTTCTAATCAGATGCTAATTCTAGTCGTTCCATTCATTGTTCGATGTTTAATAAGTAATTAATCAGTATCATCCAAGATTAAATTTCTGTAAAAAACCTGTGGAGTAATAATTTAATAATATCAATCTGATTTGATAATAGAATTCGTAATCTGATGCGTTTAAATAACTTATAATAACTTTGTTAATGTTATTACATTGATTACAGTTATTATTTAATAAATATTAAAAGTTTTTTTCTTATTCAATATGTATTATATTTTAGCTTTATCACATTTTCCTCTAAACAATCTATTATTTGTATCTGCGAAAAAATACCAAATGCTTATATTGATCTAACTTTTATTTCGAGAAACAACTTGAACTTTAATGGATAAATGTATACTGTATATGTAGATATCTATATCCGGTTGTAAGAGCGATTATTTACACGTGAATGCGCCCCTGCACCCATGACTCGTATTCTGCCTCGCGGAGAATCGACCTGTTGTATTGAAGATACAAGTCTCACGGAAGCTTCGATCAATTGTGAAGATCGTGAAGGATCGCGGCTACTGTCAAGTGTACTGCCAAGATCGCTGGTGTATCGTAACCAGTCTGTGGGTGCCGGCGCGACTAGAATTAATTCGTTCCGCAGCGTGAACGCGCGAGCACGCGTTGCGTCCTCACCGCTTTATCGATCTCGTAAAAGGCTCCAAGAACGTGTGCTCCACGAAGACATTGCTATTGAGATTTCTTATGCAGTCACAGCGACGATACAGCACCGGCTATAGTTTTACAAGTGACTTATACACATCTAAATGTGACCATTACTGCCTGAATCGCGTTTAAACGTACCATCATCGATAGAACAGTTTATCCTCGTCCGCATCTTATCATGAAATCCGCTCAGACGAGAACATTATGCGAATGTATAACTATGATTCATGAATTTTACATTGCGATCATTTACGCGCGAAGAATTGTGTAGCAAATAATTATATATCATAAACTTTTTTTTTACACACATCTTACGTAAATTTACGTTAATTTCAGGAAAATTATTTCTCAATTAAAAATGAAGCGCATGTCCGATTCTGAAATTAATCTTTAGTTGAGGCCAAAATTTGTAATAGTTACTGACGCTGGATTTGTAAGATTAATTTAAGTTAAAAATAATAAAAATATTAATTAATTTCAAGAAACCGAATTAACATAACTCGCAAAAAAAGAGTGAATACTAAGTATATCTTAATAAAAATAATATATAAATTTGCAGATATATTACCTACAATATAAAGGTAACTGAACTATTTGATACTTTATATAAAGAGATTTATGATTAGATAAATCTCCAATAAACTTACTATTAGCTCCAAAGGGTAATTGTAATTATTATTATCATATAATATTAACAAATCAAATTTTAATACACAGTGTTTTTCGAATTTAGCACTTAAAAATGCATCAAAAATGTAATCAGGACATGCTAAATCAAAAATCAATTTAAAATTGACAAAGTGAGATATAATAAAAAGATAGTATAAAAAAATATAATAAAAGATTATAGCCTTAAAAATATGTACTGCCGTTTTTTGCTTCTTTGATGCCATTTTTCTTAAAATTGTGACGTAATAGTTAAATTTGGACAATGCATTCGTATTTAGCAAGCAAGACTATTTTAGAAACACTAAAATGGTTAAAAGGATTTTGTTTTATTGTCCTGTGTAATTAGAGAAATCATATATTTTTCATTTAAAAAATTTTAAATAATTTTTCTTAACTTTAAGAACATCTTCCCGAGATTAACCAAGAAGCTCACCATCTTCTTTTCCTCTTGTATGGTAACTGAGCAACTTTCGTCTGAAATATTTTTATCTTAAACTTTTTTTTCTTAAACTTAAGAATATTTTAAGATATTTTACTGACGTAAATACGTTCCTCATGTAATTAATTTTAAGTAATTTTTATAATTATTATATATATTTTTTAGTTTTATATTTGTATTTTATTACTTTTCAAACTTTAACATTTCATTATTATTTTTAAATGAATTTTTATCTTTTGACTCTTACATCGCCCTTGTTGATTTGTATCGATTATTGTTATATTAAGAGTCCTTGAATGTTTTTATCTTATTTATATTTTACTGAATCAGTTCAAGTAGACCATCCTGTATAAACAGTTAGAACAATGTTAACAGATTTCTTCGATACGTACACGGGGATTTCCTAGATCGTCGGATAAACGGTAATTTGCGTCTTACGCGAAAAGTCGGAAATAACAGACGCATGTATAACGTGCAAAATTGTGTCATACTGCTTCCGGTTGATCTTCCAGTTATGGTGATACGCGAAGTAGGTGCGTATGGATCTCTTCCCAGAAGACTCGATTCGATCGTAGGCAAATATTTAGACGCTGTCATACAGCATCGTCGCTGTGACGTCGTATTGACGATGACGCAATGATACTTCGGCGAGACGTGACGAGTCGCTAGTTCATGCAAACGACTTGGAGCTAGTATAGATAGAATAAGGCAGGGAAACGTAACTAAATTTTTTGACGGGTCAAATATAAAATTTGAAGTTATATCGCGGGCCATACTGGTGAAATTTAGAATTCATATTTTTTATTTTCTTCAAAATATCCAGGAATCACCACGTGAAGGTGAGGCAAAGTCAATTCGTTAATCCGTCCAATGGGAATTGCATACATATGATGCGTAAAAGTAAATTTTCGATTTTAATATGATGCATAAATTTCGGGGCTTCGATCCTAATATCAAATGCAATATCACTGATATATCAAAAATTAATTTAGCATTATACGCTAATTCAGTTCATTTTTCGTTTTTTTTTTTTGCGGATTCAAGCTTGGACATCGCGGGCCGGATTCGACCCGCGGGTCGCCAGTTGCAAAAAGGGATGCTTTTACAGCCCGCAGAGACGGTATTAATTTTCTTCTATTTTTAGCATGGACTCGCCTCGCGTACTACAAGAAAGTGTGAAATGGTGAGATTACTCACGTTCTAGCAGACGGAGGAAAGACGTTCTATGACGAAGATCAACAACTTTTCTACTGATTCTCAAGACAATACGTTTCGGATCGTAGACTATTACGATGTTCTATTATTGCGAAATATAGAATTACGCAACGCTTTAATTGATGTAAGCTAATAGATGTTACATGAGATAGAGTTTTTTCTCTGTTAATTAAAAATACGATTACGAGTATATCTAGATATAAAAAATATCTAGATATAAATAAGATAAATCACATAAAAATGTATCTTAAATAAGACAAAGATGATTAATTTTATATTAATTAATTTATATAAAAAATAAAATTTAAAAAAATGTTATCTAGATAATTTTTAAAATAATTTTATTTTTAAGTAACTATTAGGTAATAAAACAATTTAGGATACAAAAAATGCGATTTCATATATTTATAAGTTTTTATTTTTTAAGAACAAAAGTTGTTCGAACATTTCGTCTGATAAATGATTTCTACGTGCGAATTAATATTAGCTGTTTACAACTAACAATAAGAAGGCGCTCTACTGGTGATGATGGCAATAATGTATTACACTTAAAAAAAATTTATTTTGCCTGTGGATACAAATGAAGAATATCTATTTTCTTAGATTTATTTTCTAAATATGAAAGTACTTCAATATATCTTTAAATGACTGGTGTCGCACTAATCTCAGTTTTTTGTCTATAGAACGAAAGAAATCCTCATCACTACTACTACTACTACTACTACTACTGAAAGTTAATTTCTTATACAATTATACAATTATAAAGTTAACACTCTTATACAATCTCAGATAGTTTGAAAAAAATAACATTTCTTTTATCTAAAATAAGATAAAAATAATCTATATTCTTAACAATCTAGATGAAGAAAAGATAAAGCCATTTCTTCATCTAGATGATTATCTAGATAATTTTATCAAGATAACGAAAAATACCGAGTATATCTCCTACAAATACAATAATAAAATTCTTTAAGAACCTTAATTTTCGTACAATACACAGCATATAAGAGTAATTGTAATAATCTTTCTCTGTGTGTGTTTGAAATAACGCTACAATTGTATCATTGATAAAATGAAAAATAATTTTGTTATCATCGGTATCTACAGAACAGAAATATTTTGACACTTAATCATAGTCAAAGATTTTAGATATCATACTTAAATCTTTTATGTATAGATTTACGATAAAAAATATAATTACTAAAATATTTCAGAACATATCCAATACAGTCTTTCAAAGATATAATTCGTTAATGAAATAGATCACGCGAAGAGAGTAGCTCGAGTATTTCAAGATATATATTTCATTCTGCCCTCGTAATACGCAACCGTGGAATATTTATGAAGACATATGCATACGGGGTGGAAGTTTGTCAGCAGGACATTTCAGACAGACCGACATCGGCTCTTGGCTAATGGACGTGTCATCCCGTTATTAATTGCAGCCGCAGGCGACCTAATTCAGTCACGTAATCGGTATCTTGGTTAACTTTCGACCGGTGACGCAGATAATCGCTGCACCGGTCGATTAATACGAGCCATTAGGTATCGAGAATGTTGGATGATGGCTGATACCGGATGGCACTCGATGTAATCGAAAAAAAAAAAAAATGAAGCAGCTTAAGACACTCGAAACCAGCGACCACCGTGCTCGCGCCGATAGCGTTCTGTCACCATAAAACTCTACCATCTACTTCCATATGTCGCGAATGAAAGATGTATCGGACGTATTTGTGCAGTCACCGCGAGAACACTGAGAAATTATTTCTTACTTTAAGTTGCACTCAAGGGAGGACCCACGTGTTCCATATACCTCGACACGTTATTGCTCATTCCACAGTCTGCACTCCGACCGGTTTTTCACTTACGATTAGATACGTAAATATTTTCGAGGGTTCGTCCACGAGAAGAAGAGTCGATGCCTTCCAATCTGTTATAGTCCTACAAAAGGCTCAGTGAACTTTCGTTGCAACGAAGAAGCAAAAACTAGCACGGCATATATTACCGTAGAATTAATTCGGCCGCTGAAGAGACTGGATTGTAAATATCTACAATTAAAACATCGACTCATTTGTTATTTGCCAATGCATTGGCTCTTATCTATTAAACGTAGTAAAATCCTGTAAATGACTCACTCTTTTGGCGTATCAATTGACATGTCAATAAATCGTATATCAGTCTCACGAAATCACGCGTTTAATTGTTTCAATGCAGTCACGTAGTAGAGATTAAAAAAAATATATTAGAATTAGCCTTATCGTAAAGATACGATGGTACGTAGTTAAAATCTGCATAACCTCGATCTACGCAATCTCGCATACTCACGTGATGCTCTCTCTTATCTCCTACACACTATTGAACTATTCCCACCTCCGAAGACAAGCTGAATTCATGAATGGAAAGGTTCTCGAGCCTCTACACCTCCATGCTCGTGGAGAGATACCGCCCGCGTACGAAAGTTCGCGGAAGAGAAAGTCCCTCGATGACGATGACATCATCGCCATGGTCATGGTCTCTGTCGATTCTGGATCAGAGACGCGTGCCAAAATCCAGAACTTTCCAATGACCTTTAAATACTAGGAGTTCGATGAAAGAATATTCAATGAAAGTTAGCCCTTTTATCTCGCACTAAAACATCTGAGACCATTTAAAAGGAAAAATAAATTAATCATGTTTTGTACGTTAAATTTGCAAACCAAAAAGTATATCATGTTTTTCTGTCAACAGCTTCTATTAACCAATAGTATTACTGAATGATTAGTTTGCGACCAACGCAGGAATCGTGTTCCAACCTACCCGCCTTCCTCCGCAGGAACCTACCGGTCTGCTGTTCGAACTGCAATGACTCTTGCTCGCCTTCTTCTTCGTCTAGCGATATGCGCTTGTCTGTGAACAATGGGACACCAGAAATGTGAATGACGTCACTAGATCCGACATCGAATCCTGCCTTCTATGGTTTTCAAAGTCGAGAGTTCATGCGGTACCTACGTAGATCGATTGAGATAAAGTTATGGAAACATTTTTATATTACTTACAATCCTATATATTAAAATCACACCCGGACCTTCTCTTTCATTATAAAGATCCTTTTTTATTACATGTCTAAACTCAATATATATATATATACCACAAGAGAAAAATAACAGCATAATATAAAATTGGATATCGCGGATGAATTACGAAACACGTACGTTGAACGATCATAATACATTTTATCAGGCTCTTCGATGACTGCAAACGGAATTTTGGAAAAAATCGAAACAGATCTAAGAACCCTGACTATGGAGCGACTCTTGTGGACCCTCGTAATCTGTGGTTCTTTTCCCCTCATTAGGGAACTGAACGTAGAAGGTAATTGATACTTTCATAACCTGGCAGCATTCCCACCTGCGAATAGCTCAGTTTTTGCTGCGGCCTCGTTAGAGGTGACAATAAGTAGTTACCTGTTTCCAGGTAGGAACCTACCTACCTGCCCGCTTGCTTGTCGTGGAACGTCTCGCGAGCTAAAAGACAGTGGAGTTGTGGGATTATTACGGATACGATTTTGCGAGGCTAATTTTGCGATATTTGATATTTGCTATGTCTGGAATTCGACAAACGTCGAGCACCGATAAATCAAATGACATATACGTACCATTTTAAATCACTTGACAGAAAGTCGACATGCAGTTGAAAGATCTATCGTAATTCAGAATGTCTAGTAGGTATACGATTTCTATCTATAGCTATCGTTTTTGAATGTTATATGTGTTAAAATAATAAAAGATTAGTTGTATCAAAGTCAGTTTTTGTAATATATAAATATATATATATCTACATATGAATATATATAAATATACGTATACACGTATACATATATATTGAACAAAATGTACTAAATTTAATATATCACTTTTGTTTGAAGACTATTAACTAAATATTAGGTGTACAAATTAATTCTCGGCCTGTTTTGATTAACTTTGACATTTATTTATAAAAATACAAATACAAACTCAATCTTCAAAGTGATCTCCCTCGCTATATCTATACATTTTTTCCATTTCTCAGGCAATTGCCGGATTCCAGATTGAAAAAATGATAAGGGCCGAGAATTCATTTATACATCTAATATAAAGGTACATTATTCGGTACAAGAACAATTGATTTGATTTAACGATTTTTTTCATTAAATAATACTCATTTATTATAAGTATCTAAATGTTTATACATATATAGTCGATACTATTCAAATAAATATCTATTATTTCATACATTTTTTCTTAGTTTAATCTTTTTTTAAAGAACAAAAATCGATTTTTAAAATTTTACAGCTTTTCCTTGAGTAAAATTTATTATAACTTAATATTTCATTGTATTTCTTACCTCAAAATGTAATACTTTCAGCGCCAATAACGACATTTGCCTATCTTATATGGATTAAAAATATACATATAATTCCTGTTTTACGATCAATTAAATCTGAATAAAACAAATTACCATTCCAATATTCTTTAAACTTATTATAAATACAAACATTGGTTATAATTCTTAAAATACGTATACTTACATAACGCAGTTTGTTGCTCAGTAATAAATACATTAAATCTATAAATCAAATCAGATAAATAACAAAACATTTTCTTATCTAACTTTACATTCACGAATAATTCTCATGGCACTTAGTTATGCTTCGTATCGGCCACTCTCGTTCCGTAGACAGCACAACCAGATCTTTCGCGCATATCCGACCGAACGATTCCATCTAATTATATAAGCCATCCGCCGCCCATCGTTGTATGCGTGTAATATGCGCGAGAATTTACAAATTAGCCTCAGTTACGAGATGCGTGTACACAAGCGTCGGCGCAACACTAATCACGGTGATTGCAGGGGAGTGCAAATCGTCGGTGGGATAATATTCCGTGTAATTGGTTCAGTCCCTGTCAACCTGTCTAGCTACCGGACGATGTCTTAACCGAAACAAGCCGATATAAGTTGTGCGTGCGAGACGCACGCATTTTCGCAAACAATCTCGATACCTCTGTCATCCGTATCCGTTCGTGGAATCTATTACAACCCGCGATCTTGCCTTCGTGAGCAATTGAATCCTAGTGAATCGCGATCACGGCAGAAAATCTGTAGTCTCGCGTCGTTTCGAGTTAACGCGTGGATAATCAAGCAACCATATCAGCAAGATGTAATTTATACATACGCTGCCATAAGCGTCGCATTTAGAAAAACATGCAATATATGTCAACTTCATGCAACTTCAACTTTTTTTTGCCTCATCAGTGCCGATATCATTAGTATCGTACAGGCACGCTACTTTTATGTGCGAATATTCTCTCATAAGCGTTCTCATTTTTCTTGCACAATTTCTTCTTTTCTTATGAAAAGTTAAGTACCCTTCGTGGAAAATAGAATCGCATCTGTCCGCAATATTCTTGTTCCGGATGCTCGGGTTTTACGTTTCGAATCGCGTTTCTTCCGTCCGTCTCGCTATCAATGTTCGCAAATATTCCCACGGGGGTGACAGATCTGACTAGCGTTGTAAAATTTGCCCGTGTAGTCAGAGAAAACGAAAGGAGGGACAGATATATTAATAAGTTATAGCGAACCAATCGCTGTTCTTTCTATAGGTAGACCCAAAGACCTCTCGAGACAGACCCAAACGAAACAACAATGCACAAGCGCACCAGGGGGGATTAGGGATCGAAGATGTGCTCGGGATAGATTTTGACAACACGGTCGCCAGTACCTTATAAGCTAGCCGGTGGACCACACAGATCAGATAAAGGGTACGTTTGAGAGACCGACTAAAGATTAACGCGATCGACTAACTTCACTCGTGCGTATGTATATCGTATCATCTTGCCGCCACTGACTTAAATGGTAGGAAATTTGCAATAGAAAGTCAAAAGGAATGTTAGTATATACTTGAGATAATTTAAGAATTTTGAATTAAGGAAAGTTTAAAAAGTAAACTATTAGAGGGTAAATTGTTAAATTTGGCCATTTTTGTGACAACTGATAGGAAAACTGATAAAAATAATGAGATATTCGAATTTGCATTCGATGTGTGTATGAATATTTGTTTAATTGATAAATTTTAAATAAATAAACACTTTAATCTTTTAAAATTAACTGAATTATAAATAAATTTCATAAACTAACCATTTTTTCTTCATAAGCTGTTACCTGTGTATGACGTTTGGAAAATTACATTCATGTATTATATAAATAGTATCTATTGATTTTCTATTGGGACTTTCCTGCCATTTGAGTCACCAGCGACAAGAAGATATGATATGCACACAGTAAAGTCAGTTGATCGCTTCGTCGATGCGATCAAACATACCCTTTATCTGATCTGCATGATCACTGGCAGATCTATGGGATCTATGAGGGCCATGACACCCGCCTCCTTAGAGAAGTCTATTGATTTAGAAATATTTTATAGTAAAATGTTACATATATTTTTAATATTTCTAAAATACTTAATAACAATTTTGACATTTTAAAAATATTTTTTAAATTAAGGCTTACTGTTCTACTATAGATATATAACTGTGTTATGCAGCGTTGTGCGGAAATCACTAATTGCAAGACATTACTTAAAATATTACTGTCTGTCGATATGTGTCGCTTCTACTGAACGACTTTTTCAGCCCTTTGAAAATCTAATTAAAAACGATCGTACGAGTGAAGAAATTTGGGGCTTGCGCGGTTGTTATATAGAGATATAGCGATTAATAAAGAAAAACGTTGAATAGATTTGCCAGAAAGAGAAAGCGTAAATTATGTAGATGTTTTATTGTAAAATGTTATTCCTATATATTATTCTTTTTTGTTGATAAAATTTTAAATAAAATGTTTTATATGACTTAAATATTTACATAGTACTGTTTCAATGTAATGTTAATAATAATTTAAATAGCCTATTTTTCTGTATTTGACCTTAAAAAGAATTTCGCTTGCGGCGTGTAAATTTAATAATACGGAAAGATACAAAAATTATGTAAAATAAATATTTTCCTTTTTTTTTTGTTATTCGTTTGTTACAGTTGGAGAATAATATTTCAAAAGTCAATCTAAAAATATATAAATCCGCCAGTAGCCCTCCGACAAATATCTGGATTCATTACTTTGCGTGATTCATCGACTGGCATTTATATTATCAAGCAATAATACATATTTATCTATATTACGTATCTAACGTATCTATATTACGTATCTATATTACGTATTAATAATACGTAAAATTATTTGCAGAGATTTAATTACTTATTGACTCGTATCTCTCAAATTAAAATTGACCGTTTTACTTGATTGACTTCCATCAGGATCACATCTCACACACAACTTATTGTTCAATGTGAAAGTTTAAAACAAAGTTTTTAACAAATAATGTAATCTAAAGTGTATTTTTTAATTATTCTTGATCTATTGAGGCAGAGGATTAATCACTTAGTTGGACAACGAAGAGACAATTTTTGCAATTTTCAACCAGCTAGTAAAGAAATGCTCAGCCTCTCAATATCTACAATAGATATTACTTTCCAATGCGGATTAATAACTCAACGACATCGATTTTTGTATACTGCTGAAGATGGTTTGTAGGAAACCGAAACGTTCAGTATTAACATCAAGTATAGAATTTCCTGAAAATACAATTAAAGAATTTACGCATCAATTACCGCGCTGTTTATTGCTCTTGTTGCTCGTATAACACATACCTATATAATTTTGAATTTCGAGAGCCATCGAATAATTAGATTTTTTTACTTGAAATAACAATCGATTTTGATCTGATATTTTCAAATATAAATATCTGTCACAAAACTTAATAAAACACAACTTATTAGTACGTACAGCGCATGAGAAAGAGAGGGAGAGAGAGAGAGAGAGAGAGAGAGAGAGAGAGAGAGAGAAAAATATTGTAAATAGAAACATTGCAATCAGTCAATCAATTAAATAATTATAACAAATTTTGTTTGTTAATTAATCACAAATAAAATCTGATATATAATCACACTCATATAGCTAGTTATGTTCATATTTACACACGTTTTCTGATTATTGCGTGATATTATGTAAATGTTGTAATAATAGCGTCATGATTAAGTATTATTGAGAACAAATAAAATGCATAATTTTATGAAAATTTTGCAAAAATAAAAATATTTATATATTCGAAGATCAATACTTTACATGACACTGTGACAAATATCAAGATGCTTTCACTGTACTTAACTGTTAGGAAATTAATCTATATGTACGTGAGCAATATGATGTAACTGATAACGAGATATCGCGCTGCTGAAGCTCCGTGAAGATAACTATGATTCATACAAGTCTAAATGTTAACTTTAAAGTTTTTTCAACAATAAATATGTGTATGGAGATGTCATAATTTTAGGAAACAGTTGACATATATTGTGTGATGATAAGTTACATTAATTTGTTTCAGTTCATACGATTTGCAGGTTTGCATTTACTATTTTATTTTTTCAATATACATTTGAATAAAAATTCAATTAACATAATGTCTCAAAAAGAGGAAAAAGTAATGAAAACTATCAAGTTTACAAGTATTGAGCTGGTTACAAATCAAGAGATAATATTAAAAACATGGATGTTCATTTAATAGAAAAGAATATATATTAAATAAAATTTATTTTTATAAAAATAACATATATTATAATATCAAATCGTTGTAAAGTTTTGTTAACAAATTTTATTACAAGATAGAGAATTTTTAGAGGCTGGAGAACTTCTCTAGCCTATAGCCAATCAACGCACTTGAAAATTTGTTGTACGACACGAAATAACGTGGCCTAGCAAGGGAGGATCCAATCGAAGTGACACATTCTTAATGACGTCAATACAGGGATTCCTCTATCCAATCAATTGGCTTGATGTCAACTTCTAAGAAAAAGAAAGAAAAAAAAAATTACGGTACCCGGACGTAATGCGGCGTGCAAGTCACCACAGGGGGCCTTATTCTTATTGGCCGAGAGCGGAGGACGCCCACAAGGTGCGCAGTTATATAGTACTCTAGTGCTATGCGGAGTTCATTCATAGTTCCACTCCAGTCTAGTCATTCATTAATACGGCGGGAGTGTCCTTACGGAGTGTGCGCTGATCGTATAGCTCTTGATCACTCGAGTGACCCGCTTTGAGCTCGGCCGCGTGTGCGTGTCACACATGTGTGCTCGTCCTATGGCACGTGAGATCTTGGAGTACAAAGTAGTCGACGAGGTGAATTAACATCGAACGCAGAATGTGGATAGGTAAGAATGACTCACGATCAGACTCGGTTTCAGACGAACGTTCTGAGAAACAGAACCCGTCTCGTCAGAATGAGCATTCAGCGAATATAAAATAGTGGAAATTTAATACAAAAACTTTTGTTTGTAAAAATGTCGTTGAATGCGTTGGAAATCGGTATTTAATAGAAATTCTTTTAACATCCATTCATAAACAGTCTCCTGTAATGTGATATTGTGCTCTTAAAAATAATTATTAAAAAAATAGTTTAACGAAATATTATGATCCGGCTATATTTACGTAACACTTATGTGTACCTGATAAAAATCATTTAATATGAGTAACTCATTACTTACACACAAACTGCCATAACATAATAATTATATTTTTAGTAATCGCATTATTCATATAGATAGATAATAGTAATAAATTAATGAAAGTTATCAATCAAAAAAATTATGATCAATTAAATAAGAATTTTCGCGTAATATTACGTTCTTATTTAAATCGCAATACATTGTGCTTCTTTGTAATAGACTGCGCTCGGAAGAAGTATAATTCGCACCTTTTTCTCCATTAATAGCGGCACTTCGAGAATGGTATTTTAAAAGAAAAAAAAAAATCTTCATTTTTAACGGAACCGATGAATTTCACGGCTCATCTTGTATCAGAGAATGGCGCAAATACACCTGCGACAAATCGCTTACGCGGTTGATGCTTCGAGAACATTCGAGAAGCACGATAGTGTTATCCAAGCAAAAATCGCGATCTTTCGCCGTTCCTTTGTTCCCCGCTGTCGAAAGAAACGGCGCTTCATCTGTCCGTTTTTATTTTTTTTTGCAACAAGCCGCGGAATGTTATGGTCGAGAAATCGGTCGGGAGCAACTGCGCGAGTGATTTTGCACAACACCATCATCGTAGGGGACCACTACCGTAATGCACTAATTCAATAATTTTCTTCATAATCCATTTCTCTGTCGTACATCACCTGTAAAGCTCGATGTATCTCACGTAAGTCGATCTCACTTACATCATGTAGTGTCTTTGATCAATAATAGATAAAACTTAGCCAATAAAATCTCACTTGAATCGTGTCGTTTCAATTAGTAACAGATAAAACTTGGTCAATAATAGAAATAAATTAACAATTTCGCAAACAGAATTGCGCGCGGCGCACTTATCGCTGTGAATCATCTTCATGGCGCTTGTTCCATCTTGACAGCTACCTGTCGACTATCGTCTTTATCGCGATGCAGGTTAATACAAGTAAAGTATTTCGATATTACTGTTGACGTGGCATTTCGCATATTTACATGAGTACGATACGAAGTAAAATACGTTTATGCATAAATTTAAATTAACTTATTGATTAACTTTATCTTAATCTTATCACATTGTGGTTGAACGAAATTAAGTCGAAATCGACATATCTGTATACATACAGGAAGTAGTGATTAAATTAAGGCCTCTTGCGCTAATATTGTAATTGATTATATTTGTACGCTTGGATCATTCTAATCAGGATTTTTATAATTTGCATTTCTAATACGTAAAAACAATACTTTAATTATTGTACTCTAGGTATTTAGGTTTTGCAATAGAATTACACAAAACAACTAATTTAATTAATTGTTAATTTATGTGTTTCTTTACTGTATATTATTGTTTAAATCGTACAAAGGAACACGACATTTTGTCGAAGAGATAATTTAATATGAAGATGATGGAATAGGAAAGTTTCTCACAATGTTCACTCCCATTTTACCCTTTTTCGATGCAGTTATTTATGTACATAAGTTTATAATATCCGATGTCGACCAATCGAAAGAAGCAGTCAGTAATGAGACCAAACCAATCAAATCAATTGGTGCTAAAGATGGCGGGACGGCGAATTAAAAAAAAAAAAAAAAAGAAACGTTAAGTGAATCGAGCCAAGGACCAAGTAGCGCAAGAGTAGAAGGCATTTCCGTTCTGCCAACTGGCAAAAACTCGGCATTACTATCGATAGTGGGATTAAACTCGGAAACGCATGTTGTGTCGACAGATCAACCAATTTCAAGAGTTAGTCGAGCGTGGCGTAAATTTTCCATTTTCTCTTACTAACGGCAGAAAGAGAAAGAGAACGAGAAAGAAAAAGTGAGATAGCGCCGTGCACTCAGAAAAAGCAACTTTGATTGGTGTGCGTTATATAATAGAGAGAGGGAGGAGGTAGGTTAAAAGTCTGCAATCTACACAGAAGGAGCTCGGGGAAGCCCACCGCTATTTTTCCTTGACGCCATCGATTCTTATCGGAAAACTTTATAACATCAGTACAGCCGTTTCGATGCGGTTTCGATAAAGCGCGAATACGTAAACGGGTATTTCAGATATGTAAATGCGCGATAAAGATGCATAACAGAATACAGCGTTTATATATATCTTATACATATCAACCTAACACAAAATTAAAATTCAGGTTAATAAAATAAGTTAAAGTCTAACTGTTCAAATATATCGCAACAAGTTATCGTAAATACTTCGACAATAACTTTTTACGCATCATCCTTATTGATGAAACCTATAAACACTATACTTTTCTTTCTTCCACCTTCAAATATAAATTACACGCCACACATGTTCGCTAATTTATTCCATAACGTACATTCTTTATTCCAAATAAAAAATGATTATTCTACGTAAATATGTATTCGAAAAATTTATAATGTTAAAAAACAGACTATTAAAAATACACTCGTAATTCTCGGCTGCCTAGATATTACAAAACGTTATTCGACTTCAACGATCTTGACGTGCATTTCGAAGTCTTTGCTTCTCGTGCAGACATATTTTCGCTATAGGACGGATTACCGGTCAATTAACGACGTGACACTATAATTGGTGCGGTAATTCGATCCTCTTATGGTCGGTTCCTCCGGGGAAGCTCGCGCGTTTCTGGGCTCCGAGTTAAGCGACCGCGTGCACATCGTTAAATTAAAATCCCGAGGCGTTCACCGGCACCGACGTGGCCTGCAGCGGGCCATCCCAGCGCTGGCCGTCTAATTTGTAGCGCATAATATTCGAATAATTTGCACGCGTTAATGGAACCGGCCATGGGTCCCTCGTCGACTACGACGAACGGAACTACCTTGCAAATATTTGCGTGCAATAAAAATGATTCAACCCAATAGGTGTCAGACAAAGTCACCGGAAATCGGAGCAAACACACGAAAAATTACAGATGTATCGTCGAAAAAGTTTAAATAAGAAAATAATATAATATATTATACAAGAGGCGTCATAGAAGTCAATCGCAGGTTGTTTATTTCGCGAAAATTTAACAGACAATATGTTGCATAAATTTATACAAATTACCACATACGCTACAATCTGATGTAGTTTACAAAATTAATTGCAGGGATTGTGATTGCTCTTACGTGGGACAAACTAGTAGATGCCTATCAACACGTATTAATGAACATAAAAGTCATATTAATAGAAATACTACTCAGCATTCGGTGATTACCTAACACAGGATAGAATCTTCCCATGATTTCAATTGGAACTCAGTGCAGATTTTGGATAAAGAGGAGATACTTAATAAGAGACTGATATCCGAGATGATACATATTAATAAACAGAAAAATGGTTTAAATTTACAAAATGACACACTATCATTAAATCCGCTATATATAGATTTGTTTAATACTTCGTAAATCTTCCATATCTATTATTTTCATATTTATTGTCATATTATTCTTATTGTGTAATTGTTTATTTATTTGACTTTGTCTTACACTCTCCGTCATCCACTTGGTTGCTCTTTGACTCACTTCATATTTTACATTCGCTGACTAAACATGTCTTTTCATATACATTCATGTGAGTTAAAGTTTTTAACGTTTTTACTCTTTGGTTTCTTTTTAATATCATATTAATGTAATTTTATTGTTTAGTAAGCCGTTCAGTTTGGTGGAGTGTGTAAGACAATTGTTTTTTGGATGGTCAAATCAAATGTTAATCATGTGAGTTAACGAACTGTTTAAGAAAAATTTTTTTTTTAATTTTTCAAAAAAATTTTTTGATTATTTTTTTAATTTTTATTTTATTCTGCTTTCTATTTTAATAACGACTGTATTTTTTATATTGAAACTTTAACTTCATTGATTTCTATTGGATTTGAGTGATAACATCTCTAAAGATTCTAAGTTCTTTGTATATTGCACTGAAGAGGACCCAGATTGAGGTCGAAACGTATGGATTTATATTAATTAATAAAGAAACAATTTTCAACACGCAGTCACCTGTGGCCGGCTCATATTGGCAACTTGATGTTATTCTTTGATAAATTTATACGTTTCGATCGATTTATACTCCAGTTTGAGTCATCTTCAGCATTAAACTTAAAAAACAATGTTACCACAACAATTGAGATACGCTATCACAATATCTTCAAACTCTCCTTTGTATATATATGATCATTGTGGAATAGTTACGAAGTGAGAGTAAGTTGTCCAATACGGTTACAACGCTGAGTTGTGATAAAATTGAAGTTGAAAATTGGAAATTGTTGGAAAAATTATGAGAATATTGGACAACAAAAATAAAATATGCTCATCTCATAAAGCCAAAGTAGTTACACAAATAAACGACCTGCGGTTGACTCCTATATATGATCTTGTATTACATTATTTTCTTGTTTCATTGTATTAATTAAGAGTCTATAATTTGAGTTTAACTTAATTACATTAATAAAAACGTAATGTTTATCTCAATATTTTTATATAATTATTCGATATTATCGAAAAATCTTCTTTTAACGCCTGATAATTTTATTTATGAGCAAATTATTCCTTAATTTATACACAATAATTTTCTGGTCCTTTACTACACACAGGTCAATCTCTGGGTTAATTTTCATCATTTTAATAAATATATAAAAAGTAAGCGATTCTTACATATATCTTAACATCTTTAGAAAATATTATACGGTTATATAAATATTTTTTTAATTTTATATAAATATATAATAACTAATTATTTTAAAATATTATATCTATATATATTTTTGAGCTTATCTCGAAATTCCGGAGTTGAAACATCCTCTCGAAAAAAATATCGATTTTTTTTTCTTTCAATGCAAATACCGTCGAATAACCTCCTAAACCTCAAGATAAGTACACAGAAAAAAGATATGAGCCTAATATTATTTCACGCACTGCAACATTTTCAAAGCTCATTAAAATCAATGAAGGTCAAGTTCTGATGATTCCCTTATAACAGTTGTACATAGTTAAATCGATGAGATCGAAATTGATTCATCTAATCGCGAATATATCTTATCTGTGACGTAGCACAGCAATTCTTTAATTCTCTCACTCTTGCAACATACTTATCGCACATGTCTCACGCGTTATTTCCCTGCAAACTTTTATAAAATAATCGAGATAGATCTCATTTTTATAGCTGTATAAAATTATATCTGAATTTTACTGAAGATAATTAATAACAAGTAATAATAGCGATATAATCGACGTGTAATCTCAAGGATGTGATATATCAAGCAGGATGCAAAATATGCAATAAGTTGAGATTTCTGTGCGCGATATAATTGTATGAAATATTTTAATCTGAGTGATTATTTAAAAATATCGCGTACTAAGAATTAGGAATGTAATGTTAAATATAAGCACCGACTAACAGACTGCATATTAAGCATTTTAGCAGACGTATATATCATACTGTAGCGCTGGCGAACTTAGTCATCAACGTGTGAAGAATATACATCTTCCTCGTGAACACTAATTTACGAGCCACGTGCCCGACACAGAAACTTACTTTCCTGGTTTTGCGATTAGTTTCCGCATATATTATTGCGGTTATTTCCCTAAATAACTACATCTTCGTGGCTGATAAACTTTACAATGCCATCGGCAGATTAGAAACACAATAGCTTTTAAAATAAACGGGGATAGTATTCTCAAAAGAGTTTTATGCACATTGGTTTTTATCGCCATGACTTTCTAGGTAATTCACGTACAATCGTTTAATCACTTTGACATTTCAATTGTTAATTTTTTATCTTTTATAATCGCACACAATTGCAATCAATATATTTTTCCTGAAAAATCCTATTTTACGATTATTCTTTCCTCATTCTACTGTCAAAACACATATCATTATTAGTTATCCTATTCAATTGGCTTCTTTCATAAGATAATTGCTTAAACGTGCCCTCTCAGAAAGAATTTCTGATAACGAAACAAACAATATTCTAGATGTACTTAGTCTTATCGTAACTTTATGCAGTATAAAAATAAAACAATGTATTACAATTAGATCAATAATTCCGATTCCTCTTCCTCAAATTAAGTAAACTTGTCTTGAGACAAAAGTATTATAACACGCATAAATTTAAGTTTTCTCTCTCATTTAGAATATATCTCTAAATGCTGTTGCCATAACATTTTAGCACGAAACCGAATGATTTTATTCAAGATTAAAAAATTTTCCATTTAAAAGTAAAATATTCTTCTGTTTAACAATCGATATAATTCTTTCGATCGTTTTTTATAATAAATCGAAGAGTGATAGCACTGAATCCGAACTCATCTTTTCTATAAATGTATGTTCGATTGTACGATATAATTTTGGATTAGTCATATCTCACTATCTAAGAACAAATATTTACCACGCTTCTGTTTGGATCCATAAAACGGTTTAATTCGTTTCGTTCGATTAATGAAATCGACGTGGCACGGGGGGGTCCAACGTACAGTCTGGCCGTGTGTCTCCCCACGCGGAGATCGCGAGCGAGGGTGGCGTGCGCACAGGTGGGAGGACAGGGAGGACGTACTGGCAGACTTACGGTGGGGCTACGGAAGGGGGCTGGAGGAAGCAGGAGGGATAGAGGTGGGACCAAGTGTCGGTGAGCGCGAGCGAGAGTGCGAGAGGACGAGGTGAATAGTGAGTCCGTGAGCTCGAGTGAGTAACTGGGAGTCGCGCAACTGGGGGACTCACTCAGTCACCACGAGATCGGCAAGCTGAATGGTCAACCGCGCGCCGGTGCAGGTTCTTCTGAAAAGTCTGCAACGAGTTGAAAGGGGCTCCCGCGCAGGGGCCCTCGATCAGAGCGTAGATTAAGTCCTCGAATGTCAACGGGCGCGATCGTCCGACGGTCATCTCGATTCGATCGCGGCTCAGGTGGACGGACAATTTCGTGGAACGATCGACTTCCCGACGGGAAGATATAGGACTGACCGATCATCAGAATATCGTCTCGCGAGGACGCGCCGATGAGATGTGGAGAGTTCTGGTGCATTGTTATGTCACTTTCACGTCCACCTGACGAATAATAAATAATTCCCTATCGGCATCGCGCTCGCAGAGTTTCGGTATATCGCCGAGGATTACGATATTCTTGCGTGACAGTTCTCGTCCCAGCAGCGGGGACGCGACGGTGAACGACGGGCGGACGACAACGTCGTTTTTCCGGAGTAACCAGTCGATTCGCGGAAAGATCGCGAGTGCGCAAGTGGATGCGAGCGGAAACTGTCATCCGGAGCGGCCGAGGACTCTCCTGCAGGAGGACGAGGAAGAGATGATCTTCGTGCTGCTGGTGGCCGGAGCGTTCGCCCTCGCCACACTAAGGCGGTGTGTGTACATTGCTGAATTCTATCCACTTTCTCTAATGCGTACATATGTATACATATATATGTATATATATATATGTATATATATATATTATATGTACATATATCCTGCTTTCGCACCGAGTCCATCTCGCGGAGACGAGGTATTCGGCACGCAAACATTTGCCGCAACAGAAGAAAACGACTCGCGCGGATATTACACCGCGTTTGGCGCGTATATCGGCTCCACTCGCGGCTTCCCGGCGTACATATATTATAACGTTACTTCGCCCCTGGCATTGACGTCTCCGCGAGATCCCATTGCGCTTTCCGCAGGATAAAAGCCGCGGTGCACTTCGCTGTTACTGCTAGTTTCGCGGAACTGCGAACGAAAGAAAACCCGCGGTCGCGCTCGCGTTCGCCTGGATCCACGACAAGTTTTACTGAAACGTGTATAATGATGCAATGACATGTGAAGAATTCGCGCAGCGTTTTACCGTTTCTCTGTACGCGCCGTTCTTTGTCGTTGTCATCGATCGCGCTCAACGGGTCTGGAAGACGGACGGTTAGAGGAGAAAAAGAGATATAATTGTATCGCGTTTCGCAGCAAATGGATAAAACAATTTTAACGCAAAGGCGTGTCTATAAATCACGTTATTATAGTTTATATGTTTATTTAAATTTGACATTTATAGGTTCTTATTTACTCCGAATCTACATTCTTGCCTATACAGCTATAAACAGGCATACCTTTGCAGATTTGGTTAAATTGTTTCTTCGCTCAAAAAAAAAATACGTCTTTCTGAATTATGCGAACAGGATCATTTTTTTTTATCGCAGAACATCTCGTAAAGAACTAGAAAAAGAACACAAGGCCGACTTATTGCTTCGTAATTACATTTGTATGATAATCGTTAATTACATACTATTATACATTCGAGTATTCTATTGTCATATAAAGTATCATTTTAAGTATTACAATCATGATATGCATAATCTTGCTTAAATAATAGACTGTTTAAATATGCAAGTTACATTTCCTTTATCTAAGAACGTTTACACCTGTTGCGAGTCTATACCTTAACTATATATATTGTATTTTATTTCATATTACAGTTAATAAATATCATCATTAATCTATCCGTAAGAGTCCGTACTTCTTTATCGAATGCAGCTCTAAATTGGAGTTTATGCCGTTTTGTTCTATTTCTTTACGGTATTAACAGTAACGTACTATTATAAACTATAATTGAAGAATTTAACTTATACATATTTAATACTATTTAGCAATATGTGTGTGCATTATATATTATAAAAGATTGCCTTTCTATAATGTGGTACAATATTTCTGTGTACGTAAAAGATTATGCCAATATATATATGTATAGTAAATAATTAATTCTAACTATTTTAATCATAATAACTCTATTAAATAGTTACAGCAATGCCAAATAATGAACATTAATTAATCTTAACAATAAAGATAAATTTATTAAATTTTAAACCATAATCTCTCTCTCTCTCTCTCTCTCTCTCTCTCTCTCTCTCTCTCTCTTTCGCTCTTTATTCCTATCTGTCTATCTATCTATTTAATCTTTAACAGAGACTCAAGTATTGAAATATTTTTGAAAAATAAGAATTAGTTAATTAATATAGAGCAATTGTATGAATTGTTATATTAATTTAATATCATGTTTAAGATAAATATACTTGAGATCTGCTTTCTTTAAATAACAAAATGTAAAATTTGTTATATAACATTGAAAGATAGATATCTAAGAAATTTAAAGCCTTACCGTTTGCGTAAGTAATACAATTCATTCATGCAATGCAAATTTTATTTCATTTACAGTCATAATTTAAACTTTTCTCTCTCGGAGAATTTTGATAAATATTTATAGTTTATTGAATTATTTATTTACACATGATTTAAAAAATACTGCTTCACAATTCTTGTGTTAATTGATTTCGTTTTAAACCTAAATCAATATTTTCGTTTCTACGCGTTAAAAAAATTCTTATTTAGCTAATTAATGACTAAGCGATAAACTGAGTCAGTGCATGAGATTAGGTTGCTAGATGTTTATTTGGCTTCGGTCATGGAACTGAAGTAGATACCAATAGCTCAATTCATCTACTAATTCTCTATCGTTAGTATCCTGATTTATATCATTAGTTCTGCATATATTGAATGACATTCATTAATTTGTTTGTTATTAGGTGAATATTCATAAATGTGAAAATAATATTTCCATATGACATATTTCTTTATACAAAAAGAAGGAGCATATCGCTAATGTAGAGAATCGCAAACCATAATCGTGTTTATATAGATTTCTATTTATGCAAAAACAAAATGCTTGACAAATATGTAATAAATTAGTTACTTGTTTCAGTCGGCACACACATATGATATGTATATATAGGTTAGCTGACAAAAATGCTGAGACTTGACGTCATTAGTTATTTCATCTATTACGTATTTTAAATGTTATCTTGGCGTGCATGATATTAACCGCAATGAATAATTTATCTAACCACATTTATTTATTTCTATCCATTTTCTGCGGATTAAAATTCTTTTAACCGCGATAATCGTTGTACCGCGTCATTGCCACCTTCGAACTTATCTTACTTATTACTATTATTTAATTCATCATGCTTACGTACATTTTCAACCTATTACAAATTACTGTTTGAAGAAGTGATTATACTCTTCAATAACGAGCGCAAATAAAGTTAAGAATAGAATTTCTTAAACCTACCTACCGTTCATTGAACATTGAACAGCACAAAATAAAATACAAACATAGTCTTTGCTTTCTATATCCCAAATAAATCAAAGTAGAGATTGAAAATATTATAAGAAAATAATTACACTGCAGTAGTGCTTGAGGAACACTGATCTGAACCGCAAATAATAGAACAAATGTACGATATTATATCCTTACACGATAAAATTTCCCCTTGAAAGAGCGAATCTAACTTCGGGTTGACAAATTTGAATTCGTCACTGAGCCGCCTGTTCTCCACCTCTCTGCGGAAGGTACGGCCGCCGATAGAGGCGCGCGTCGTGTTGATACGGGACACACACGGACTGTTTGCTCGGGTACCCATCGCGGACCCTTTTTTTCATGTAGGCCCCGACTCGAGTCACAACACTAGTAAAGTTACAAAAGCCGAAGGCAAACAGATCCGGGGACGGGCCTTAACCGGTTTATTAAACACTCGTGCGCCCCGGAGGTGGTCCCTATCGTCGCTGAAAGTGGCGACGACGCGGCCAGCGGATGAGGACGACGGCGACGTTGATGCCGCTTGACCATCTTCTAGAACTCAGGCGTGTATCACGTCGTACGTTTTCACTTCGGCACCTTGCCGAGAGGAGAGAAGTTTACTACTTTCGTACGTACGCGAGACGAAAACGATCTCTCCGAAGGTGGGAAAGACCGGACGGGAAGGAGGAGTCAAACAACGCTCAGGCAAACCTTCTTTTCTTTTTCAAGTCGAGCCGCCGCGCCGCCGCGAAGCAGATTTAGATCTTAACAGTTTCATTTCTATATTTTAATCCAGCCACAGTCATTATGAAGTATTAATTCCGCATAAAAACAGAGCATCTTTTTCCTCATTATTTCAATCGGTGTAATAATTCAAAAAGATGTAATTTTTGATTGTCATTGAAGAATTGCCATTCATTTGAGATCGGTATAGAACTACCATACGTATAGATTAAGATACGTAACGAAATATTGTATCTTTTGCGGCACCCTATACAACATCAAGTTCTGACGAGATGCATCGTGGAATTTTTGTACGTCCCTTAGTGTCACCGAGTGACTTACGTTCTACGACAGAAATAAAAGAAAAGCAAGGGCCCAAGAGCGACTTGGACGCGTACTGGGTTGTGGTTTTGGGTTCAGCAGGGTTCACTGGACATATTATGGGACAGACGAGCACTCCAGCGTGAAATGAAAATATTATGCCAACGCTCAGACTGCCGTACCACGCATGACACAAGAATTACTACATGCATATAAAAATCGAAGATTCATATTTCATAACGGAATAAATTTTGCTGCGCCGCGAATCGATTTTTATAAAAAGATCACATTGACTGCAGTTAATCAACGTCTGTTATTAAGATTCGATCTAAGATAAAGATCGGACAATAGAGTAATATTTCTCCCTATAACATTAAATGCTGACCTAATGCCATGATTTATCATCTTTCTTTGTTTCTCATTACAGAGGATAATCACATAGTCTAAAATTTTCCAAGTTCTCATCAACTAAAGAATTAAATCATGTACAAAAGAGAACTCAACTGCTGTTTAGTACGTTCTTTTCAATGTTAAATTTCGATTATATCTGGTCTTAAAAATTAAATGATTCAAATCAATATTGTTATGACACGATTTAATCGAACATTAACTGCAATATTTATGTCTTTAGCTTCACTTTAAATTCTTAAAGTGTAAGCAATATTTTTCCTCATTAATACGTTTTCAATTAAGATGGCACGCTTTAACGCAACTTTTCAATATTTCCATGTAAATATTTTGCTATTTCTTTTACAACACTATCTGATAAGCACTAATTTGCATCTAGTTATGACAGGATATCAATACGTACATCGGCGATGAAACATCGAGCGGCCGGTGCTCGAGGGCAACTTT
This sequence comes from Cyphomyrmex costatus, assembly GCF_001594065.2. Lineage (NCBI taxonomy): Eukaryota > Metazoa > Arthropoda > Insecta > Hymenoptera > Formicidae > Cyphomyrmex > Cyphomyrmex costatus. Next base: position 525,685 of record NW_017275008.1, on the reverse strand, counting down.
TTGTGCAATTTGTTAATCGTCCTTACAACCGAAGAAGTAACGCAAACGTGTGTCGACGAGGAGGCGGAGAAAAAGGAAAAACAGAGAGACAGTTTGCGAGTAGAACCAGGCATGAAATATAAATTCAACTTTATACATTCCCCGTATACTTTTCTGACTAGTTCTCTTGTCCATACTACTAGACCCCTAACCAGCTACCGATCCGATCTCCACTCCCAGACTCTGATACGGTACGCAATTTATATGTGAAATCGCAGTTCTGGAACAAGGGCGACTTCGTGTCATTTCATGATTTACCGATTCGATAAAATCGATCGCGTGCAGTACGAAAGTTTTGCAAATATCGCGGTAACACTTTCTCGCGGTGATCGCGATTTCTTGCGCATTTACCTGTGCCAATTTGTGCAATGCCGCGGGAAGCAAAAAAAGGAAGCGCTTTTTTCCTGGGGGGGAAAAAAAAAACGCATACCTGTATACTTAGTGCGGTAAAAACTGAAGCGAAACGGCGACTACATTGTGATAAGAGCGGGAATATAATATAATGCCAATTATATCGATAAAATATACGCGTATTAATGATGCTAACGCGACGACAAGCGTGAAGTAAAGACACCACGTGCTAACGTATACCGTACATAGTAGAACTGCTTACGAGCAAAACATAATAAAATGCAATATATGTCGCGTTGAATCATCTCTATCGTATAAGGTAATAATTACATGCGCGTCTTGCAAAATATTTATTTTTGCTTTTTACAATAATGAGTACTTCATCAAAGTGACAGTACTGAATTTCATCAGATGTCCAGTGTGTTCTTGTAAGAAATTTTTGATCAACCGCAGAAAAAGGATAAAATAATTATGCTCATAAAAACATTTATGCAACTTTATTGATCGCAAGCTTCTAGTACGATTGTTGTCAAGTAAACGAGTATAAAACTCATCGTCTATTTAGCGTCGTAATTCGCTTCTTGCGTTCGAAAAAAAAGTCGCGAGTAAGTTTACTATACAATCGCAAGAAATTCCCGTCGATTAATTCAGTTGCGCGCAGGAGATAACATTCCCTGTATTATAATTTAGAATTACTCGTGGTTTTGTTATCCGTAACGAGTTGCTAATTACTCGGATTTACGAGCGCGTTAAGTATCGGCAACTCTTCTATACCGTGTTTAAGGCGCGTCGGCGGATCGTTCTCATTGCTTTCTCAAGGTGACTCTTCCGATACGTATCCCGCGGCATATTCTTAACATCTTTTTATGTTCCATTTTGCCGACAACTTTGAAGGATTATTAAAGAATGGTCTGTGTTTGATTGCCCCTTGTTCAATAATCTGATCGCGATCAAACCAAATTTTAATTTAACGGTATTATTTCTCTGATATTACATTAAATCATACGGTATACTAACTGATTGCTTAATAACTGGGCTTGAAGCCGGTCGATACTGAATCCTAGTATCCCAAATTGGACAACGCGCGTTTCATGCTTTCCGCATTTCATGTAATTTTTCAAACTCGATCGGCCCCCGTCCATTCTCCGCGTTTGATCAGCACAACCCAATTATTACCATTAACGGACCCATTACGCCGGTCACATTTTCGCCCGGACCTAAAAGTTCACAATGCGGGTGGTATACGCTGTACAGAAGTGAGGCAATGTTTAAATTACACGCTGCATAGTGAACCGTGCTTTACGAGGCCCTGCCACGAACTCTTCCGTTCCACCACCTACGATAGCAATTACAGAGCCCGGAGCGAGTCGCTGGCGCACACTAATGTGTCCTCACTTCCGCAGCCAAGCACGACACATGGAAATTATAACGCGTATCTCTTATTCCTTGAGACGAAACAATCGTCGTTGGAGGAAGAGGACTTTAATGCATCGACCGTTTCATAAGTATATAAGGATTCTGATTGCAAGTGGGAGTGCGCTCACTGTGATGTTGCATCAAATGCGCCTTACCACCTTTTATTTCCTATTCAATTATTTTCCGCGCGCGTGTTTTAATCTAGGAACTTAATATTTTATTATCCCAAACGCGTAAAAGGCGACGTCAGAAAAATTTACCTAATTAAAGATAATACGACAATAGTCGTTACGTACGATTGCGATTTTCCAACAAGTCTGGCCAATTACGAAACGCACGCACTAAGCAATGGCTGCTCGACGATGGAGCCGAAGACAAGGCTCTACATCTACGATCTCCTACCACCTGACGCCATCCATCGTGCGGCTGATTGCTATTCTCTTGCAGCCGCGTACGCAATGAGCGATGCGTTCATTCATGTCGATACGCGGGCCCGAGCTCTCGGTGGTACACCGAGCGGGTTGAATGTGCTCGTCATGATATACGGACCAAGTGTTACACGACGATCGATCCGAGATGATGCCGACAGAAAACACGAACCGTGTTCTCGTTGAAGAATGCCAGGTGTGAAATTCGCCGATGCTGCGGCCGACCTGTTTATTATTCCGAGCGAAGGTGGCAGATACTTAATGTCCTAGTGTCATGATACCTAAAGCGCGGTTGTGGGTGGAAGGTGAAGAAAGCACGCGATGAAATGCGACAAAGGACCGATTCAGTATTGTGTGTACAGGATGGAACTAAAGCTCCACGCCTTATGTAGCAACCAATACTTTCCTCTTTCATCTCCCGATTCGGAGTCGGCTTTCGTTTCACCAGGAAGAGAGCTGAGCGTAACGTCATCTTCTCTCCATAATAATGCACATCGATAAAAATCGTAAAAAATTTGAATACAAAGAAAATTCAAATAAGTTCAGATTAAAAAATCCAGTAAGAGGTCAACAACTACGGTGATCTTTATCGAGTCAATGCAAAGTCAATTAATCTAATATTTCGTTTATTCCTTTTTTTTTTTTTACAAAATCTGCCTCGATTATTTCATATCGTTAGATCGAGAATGAGTGCAAATCGTACGAACCCTCGCGTGTTTGGACCACACTGAACCTATCAACGCAACAAGTTTCGTAACCAACTATACGCATCGCCGTGTCGTTAAAAAGGAACAATACGAATGGCCCGCAACACGCGTAGGCAGCAGTCGTCTGCGAAAGGCGGCTCGGGAAAAAAAATTCATTTGGCGGACGCTCCGTAAAATCGGTTACGTATCGAAATATTCGCGCGACATCGTGGGTGGAGCGGGGCCGGGTTTGTGCCTGACCACCGACAACTTTGATTCACTGCGATTGTTGAGGGTCGGTTCAATGATCGGCACGACACACCGACGATCGCGCGACCACCGTCGCGGCTCTCAGTCTGTATAACGACACACGCACGCAAAACACACGTATATACGCGTGTCGCGATCCACTAGCCGGCCGAACGAGTCACGTTTATACACACGAAGCACACACCACGTGCTTGCGGCTCGTTCGATCGTGCTCCCGGTTATGTATGTTGCTACTCCGACGCTGATCGACCGAAGCGACTGATTTTTCTATTCCCCGCGCGTGCATATACGAGGGATTTACATCAGACACGAAAGGGTTTAATCTCTCGCCGCTGGGCATCTAGTATGCATCCAGCTCATTCCTTTCGCAATGATTCAATCTTTACTTGAACGCAGAGGAATTGAAATTGGATATACGTCTATATAATTTCACTAAATTAAAAATCGTAAACTAAATTTTGATGATTGATGTAAAGCGACGTTAAATATATATATGACAAATATTTTTATTAAAAAAATTGAATTCTCGATATCTTCTAATATGGTAGCGGGAGTTGGAACTCGAGCCTTTGGAGCACAATTACTACTTACTACTGTAGATAAAATCAGTCACGACTGACAATTGAGATAAACATGAATAAAAAAGCAATATCAATAAATGTTTCCAAATTTTTATGCCTTTATTTTACCAACAATATATATAGAGTAGGTGGTCCAACAGTGAACCAGTAGTATACTATGAACCATTGTGATATTTCGTAAATGCGACGTCACCAAACTGCACTGTTATTATGCAACGACTCGCATTTAAACTCCTTTTCGACGAAAATTGACAGGTAATGAGATTGCGTGCATCATTATCTGCGTGAGATATTAATGTGGTAGTACGTAAAAGATTTGTCGATGTGTTGTATGTAAAATAGCGACATCTGGCAATTTCGTTAGAGCTCGAGCTTTGCTTTAGGATCCCCTTAAAAAATAACTTTAGAGTTATTGTTTACAGTATGTGTAGTTAACTAAAATTCATAAACTGTATATGCAAAAACCCAGACTTTCAACTCAATAATTGAGAGAAATACGAGCCTCTGAAATTTACATGGTTTATTGTTAGATCACTTACCGTACTTATATCAAATGTTCACTGGATTTAGCGAATTGTTTGTGGAAAGTCGATCGTCAACGGCCAAAGTAACACGTGGTCTACGATAGAAGTCAGCGGTCGTAGGACTTTGAGTCGCAGAAAATCATCAGTCGTAGTCGATTATTCGTTTCATATTCGACTGTGGTTGGTTAAGTCTTTACGACTTTTTAAGGCCCTACGACCGCTACGACTTCTATTGTAAACCCCGCATAATATGAAAAGCGGTACGTAAATCGTAGTATATATCTGACGGTGAAAATTTTTCTTGTCAATCTAAAACGGACACTTGGTCACCTGGGCGATGACAGAATCTACCCGTCTTTACGATCGGAGGTCGAGGCCGTTATCGGGTCGGCGTGTCTCACTATATGCACGGAAATCGTAAAGGGCCCAAAGGGTCGACGGGGGCGTGGTACACGTACCTAGTTCTATCTGAGGACCCCGCTGACGTCTCTGTATATTCACGGTACGCGAGATCGTCGTAAAGAGCCTCTATAGGCCGCGGCGTGAGAGTTCGATTTTATGTTCGTCCCAGTCCGGGACCGCCCGCCGTTAGTCACACGATGGTCTCTGCTTTCTTTAACACGGTCCTGTGTACACGCGTTTTTATAGTCTTGCATACGATAGTCTCGTTTTGCGACGGAACATTGTCATCTTGTCCTCGTATTCGCGTGTACTTGCCGTTATCGGAGTCATCATTCTCCACGAATTTCAAAGTACAAACGCGCGGAAGAGAAAATAAAGATCTTCTCTTATCCTTTCGCTCGTAAAAGACACAACGCAAAATCGACTAGCGAATTATCCTCGGTTGCGACAAGCCGACTGACTAGTTTCGTACCTGCTTAGGATGTTGTTCTTATGAATCTAATGACTAAACAAGAGTTTCCAGATTTTTCGCTAAATTGCTTCCTTCTTCAGCTATAAATTATTCGAGAAAACGCATAATACAGAGTTGATTTAGAAGATTTGAAAAATGATTTTTTAACATAACATTTTTAGCAGAAGTAATAATGAATTATTACAACTACATGACAAAAAAGTTTGATCTCAAAGTTATTAAATCATTATAATTACAAAAACATAAACTTGGGAATGTTATACCTTATTAAATATTAAAAATAATAATTAATAGGTACAATATGGCCATCAATCTGTCTGATTCAAACTTTAAGACGTACGCTTTGGAAACGCATCAACAATAGCTGCATATCTTTTTATAACTAAATTTTAGAAAACATTAACATTCTACTAAACAACCGATGTATATTTTTTAGAGCAGAGTCTTTTCGATATTTAATAAAATGAAATAACACTGCAGAGTTTGTTCTTTTAAATATCTGTTATTACTCAGCTAGCAAACTAATTGGCTATCATTTTGATATTAAAAATGTCAAAAATGTGGAACGTAAATTAAACTTTCTTACATATTTCTAATAGTTTTGTAAGAAAATGTCGCACCTGGAAACTATTTTGACTGATAAGAATGCACACAATGAATAATGCATGCTCATTATTAATTGCAACGATTTTATCGTATTATATCATTTGCATTGAAGTGATAATCTCAATTCCTAGCATAATATATCTTACTGCCATTAATGTCATAGATTTACGTTAGTTCATTAATATAAATGACTTCTATTCTCTATAAAAGCAACGAAAGTTGTAGTAGAAGAGAATATGATTATTTTATTGAAAGAATATATAGGTATAATATAAACTAATTAAAGAGATAAAAACTTTTGTTTTATAGTAAATCATAATTATTAACTGTATATGAAATTTGGAACAAATTGAAAAACTTCTAATTAGTCAATTATTAATTAACGATATATACTAAACATTACATTACATTATAAAAATCAGATTAATTTCTAAAGAGAAATAATTACCGACTTACTTCAAATTTTAACCTTCTAATATTTTCTAAAATTTTTTATATTGAGACTATGTAGAAAAAATTCGATTTTGAATACTATAAAGTGTTCACAACAATTTGTCTCCTTTTATATACATCTTCTTTAACGAAAAATTAATTTGAAATTTACAAAAAGCCTACACTTGAAATTGGAGCCACAAGTTTCGGAACATCGTATTCGTGTATGATAATACCGGATCATTGTGAGATTGTAATTATATCTCTTTCTCTCGGCCGCGCGCGTTAGTGCTCCGGAATAACTACATGATTACTTACAACGTTTTCTTCCGCGAGATCCTCCTACTGTCTCAGTTAACAATATAATTCAGCATCGAGCTTTCTCTCGAACGTCCACGCATGCCTTACAAACTGTTATTAAGTCTGGATCAAGATGAATTATCTCCGGATGTAAACGCATATCGATCTGGTCAAACATTATACATCGTCGTAAATGCGATAAGATAATTAACCCAACCGTACTTATACTGGCTTCCGTTCGAAAAAAAAAAAAGTATTGTATCGTTCTGATACGATTAATTATACGATAACGTCAAAAAAAAAAGTTGGAAGGAAATCAAGATTTATAAAAGAATACGTCTGAAGTTCCTACTCTTGAAAAATACGTTGTGTATTAATTAATATCGTTATTGCTACCAATATTATCACGAAATTACGTCTAATTTATCAGAGAGGACTCATGGAATTAAACGTAAAAGTGTATAAAATGGCGGTCCCTCGTACTTCTTGAAAACAAATATCTCTTGCAACGAACTAACGCGCAAGAAGTCATTTAACGGCAGATATTCTCCGTTCTCTGGCGCAGCAAAAAAACCGGGTGACTTACGTAATCTTCGCCATCGGTCGAAGGAAAGGAAGAAGAAAAAGGAAGAGAGAGAGAGAGAGATAGAGAGAGAGAGAGAGAGAGAGAGAGAGAGAGAGAGAGAGAGAGAGAGAGAGACAGAGAGAGAAACGAAGAAACGGTCGCGCTTCCATCAGACGATACGATTAACGTATATATACACAATCGCGGCCTCCGCGGGCGTTTTCTTACGCACGTGTGCACACGCGTGTGCGGCCTATCACCAGCCGAAGAATCGAGATAACGTAATCGACGATGACATTGAATGCCGTAGTATAACTGACCGCGTGCATTCCTGCGCGCTTTCTCCCCTCCCCCCCTCCCCCTGCCCCGTCTTCTTTTCTACATCGCGGTTGGCAGAACGTCGTTTCAGATCGATTCTTGCACCGCGCACCGATGCCAACGGTAGGTTGTCACCTCTGGATATAAACGACGGGTGACGTCAGTATGACATCAGTGATCCATATCGTCGTAACGCACCGTAAGGCGCCTCGCGCTCGCGTATTGCAAGCCAGACACTTTACGACGCGTCAGCGTAGAGACATCTTCGATAATTCGATGCGTCGGCGACGCGGCAGGTAGACCAAAGAAGTACGCGGAGGGAGGGGAGAGAAAGGAGGACGGGGCTAAATGCCGGAGGAAGAGAGAACAAAAGGAGCACGCGAAGGCGGAATTGGCGAGAGGAGGTAAAGGATGGATGTTAACGCGCGACTCACCGGCAAACTCTTAAAACCCTTCAGCGGTATTTTATGGGTGGGGTCGCCCTCACCGGCGGAGAGGACTATCCAATGCGCCTAGTAGTAGTCCGACCAGACAAAATGCAAATCTCTGCGCGCCCCGCTAATCTGTCTGGTGCATCCGTGAGGTCGGGACCCATTGGCGGCGGAGACTGCGGCCGCTGTGCGAAAGCATGGGCCAGCCTCGAGTTTTCCCGCGTACCTCGTAAATCAAAGCCCCGTCCGCGGAGAGAAGGAGACTGCGCGACCGGCTGCAGGAAGGAAGTCAGGGTCTTATGCGTGTCTGCCGGACGATCGTCGAACTGACGCACCCTGTGCCTGCCTATGTGATTCATATTCAGCGAAATCGCTGAATAATATGCGGGAAGCTGCGGCGACCGCACGCATACGGTCGAAGACTCGCTAGAAAAACCGGTCTAAGTATAGAGAGATCAAGGGTTTAGATAACGCGCCTCCCCCCCCCTTTAATGTGTCACAAGTGATCCAATCGTTCGTTTCAGTTTTACTGCGCTGATTAATAATCTACAAACGAGAGAAGAACGATATGAACGGCGATCTCGATGTTAATTACGTTTATATGTTTCATATATAATGGCATTTATACGTTCGGTAAATACACGTATCATAAAAGTGGCGTTCACCGCGCCGCGCTTGTGTTGATGCGTTAACTCAATTTACGTGCCGTAATTAAGAAGTCCGGGTGTACACTCTCTCGGAGAGCGGTTCTTATTTCTCCTCGACTTTTTTAATCATCGCCCCGATTCAGAACTCCGAGTGAGGAAGAAACCTGACGCCTCTGCAGACTACTCCCGACGATCCCTTATGCGCATACCGTATCAAATGTTGCGAGCTACGCATAATCTATCTTTTCTCTATAGTGCTCGTACCGTACGTTCACCCGTGTGTGTGTGTGTGTGCGCGCGCGCGCGATACTCCCGCTGTAGGTGCCGATTGGAGTAGCATTTCCTCGGCGCGGCGTATAAACACGACTTACGCGTACACGGTTGTTAGCGCGTACGTATACGTACGCTACTCGAGAAGGTGCAGAAAGAGATGCGACTATACGCGCGTCCCACATACCTCTATGAATGACGTTGCAATAATGAAAGGCGAACGTTTTTCATAATAAAGCATATATATATATATATATCCGTCGTCAGTCGCGTGTCGTTTTGCACGGCGTCCCTCTGGATATTTAAAGACGCATCGTCTAATGCCCGTATCACCCTAGCGATTGGATAGTCGCGTCTGGCCAGCAGCTTGGTTTTTGATTTTGCGTTAAGGGCGACTGTTACCAACGCCGATTGAACGCCGATTAACTTAATCGATGATTAGTCCATTGGAATTGACCGATCGCGTCTGTCGTCAAAACTAAATGATAAATGCAATTGGTCAGTTCCAATGTACTAATCGCCGATTAAGTTAATCGGCGTTGGTATACAGTCGTCCTTAAAAGACGCAAACGCGAACGCAGACGCAATCTCCAATCGCTAGTGTGATACGGGCATAATATCGACTAACGTTCTCTTGCGGAATTTTTGTTACGTTTATACGTGTAAAAGGGCGATTTGTAGTTTAATTTTCCATACGTGCGTATAATTTGTAGAAGGAAATTATGCAGGCAGTATTAATGTGAAGCGTGTATCTCCGGACGCTTTCGTGTGTGATATTTACTTTAGTGTTTCGCAATCGATAAGAAATAATACCTTGTTGACTAGTACGTGTACTATCTTCAGACATTACTTGTTCGGTTTCTCCATAAAATAATACATGTCTTTATATAGCAACGACACGCGAATCGCGATCTTCTATTATCTACCCTTTTCTCGCTATACGCACTTTATCTCTATATGCGTGCGTGCACTTTTGAACGCACGTCGACGCTCTCGCTCCCCGATATGAGATCCGCGAAGCCATGAGGCCCGAATGGGCTCGTATCGGGCACCTCGCTCCCACACTCGCCCGCACGACGATGATATTGCGCTCTTTCTCCTGGTATACGATTCGCGTCTCTTTCCGCTCGTGCGGTACGCTCCCTCTCGCCTGCGCTCTCTCTCTCGCTCCTTTTCTCCTTTCCGTCTTTCCACTCGTCGGTCCAAAGAGGCGAAGGTGGAGGCTAATCACCACGCAATCACCGCTCCCGGTGCGGCCGGGACTCCGACCCGTTCCCAGAAAGCAGCAACCGCCTTTTGCCGCCTTGGGGCATTCACCACCGCCGCGGTACCGGTGCTGTGCAAAACCAACAATCTTCGTCCTGTGCCGCGGAAAAAAGAGCACTGCCCCTCCTCGCGCCCCCCCCTTCGGTTCCCCGCCCCTTTTCGCCAAATCACCGGAGGGCCGACCGATCGTCCGACTACTGGCATCCGGGGAATCCACCGCGAGAATAGCCCCGCGATTCCACCTTGGCAGTGCCTATCGAGAGAGGAGGAAGGCATGCATTAAACCCGCGGAGGCAACTACCGCGTCGACACGACACTGTCCGGAATACGTATATGGTTGAAAAGAAGTATATTTTGGGATAATTCCCCCGTACGAATGATGGACGTTTCGTTCTGAAATGCGTTTTGAATCGACATTATCGCGTGTAATGAGAGTGCACCGTAAGGATGAAATGAGGCACCTGCTCAAATAATTGCATGTGGTGAAACCCTATAGGAATAACGTGGTTATTGCGTGCGATTTAGTAACCCATAGGTGGTAGGCCGCGATTACAGGGATATTATACCACAAAAAATGTCTTGTACTCTCCACGGAACTTTGTTGCATTTTTATAATGTATTAATCAATTATAATTCTGAGACTCAATAATTGAAAGAAATAGAAATTAAATAGACTACGGAGTCTAAGCTAGGATGTAAAAGATGTTCTTTAATATAAACAAAATACAAAAGTTACAAACGTTTCTATCGGGTCATCATCAGTGTATATCAGAATTAGATTCTTTTGTACATAGAGTTAAAAAACCAAACGTTTAATAGAAAGTTAAAGATTAATTTCTAATCATCGTTTAAATCATGATCATGATTTCAATCGGGAAGAAATCAAAATATTAAATAACCTTCGTATAATAAAAAATTAATTTCGGAGGATAAAGGATTAATTAATTTTCGGAAAAATTAACATTTTTCCACAGTTCCAAGTTATATGTATAGGTTATAGCAGGTGAATAACGGAATGCAGCCTGTGTATGCAGGATCTAATGCACAAACTGATGTTTATATTTACTGTCATTTTGACGTTAAAGATGTTATTTTAATGTCAAAATGACAATAAGCAATGTCAGTTCGTTTGTTAGATTAGAAGTACGATTTAGAAACCAGGTGGTACCATTTAACGACCCGGTCTCTAAATCGTACCGAAAGCTACTTTTTCTCAAAATCTAATTTAAACAATAATTTAATGTTTATTTTCGCAAAAGTATCGTTTTATTTTATTGCCAATGAACCAAAGTTTAATGCAAGTACAGAAATATTCTGATCTCTTCAGCACTTTTGTTACAATTTTGTTTAAACGTTAGAGAGGTGTGATATAGGCGACTTCCCTCTATACCTCGTGTATAACATAAGTTTCCCAGCGCATAATTGTTTTATTGATATGTCACAGTACAGCGAAATTAAATCGTAGCCTGTCAAAAACGGGTAACTTCGCGGCTTTCGCGGATAAAGGTACTTTATCGCTGTCCACCCTTACAATTAGACACGAGATAATGCACGCAGGAAATGGGTAACCGGTAGGTAAGGACGTAAATTGATATAGTTGGAGGCGATGGTCGTTAGAGAGTATATAATATTAGGTGCACCTTTACCATACACCCACGCGACAGCGTAGCCGACGCTTACAGGATGCCTGAAACTGCTGGCTTCGGGCAACTCCGAGAGAAGAGGAGGCGTGAGTTTATGATAAGATACACATAGCCACGCAACTGGCTTCCTCCACTCTGTTTCGCGCTAAAGGGTTAATCGAATTGGGACTTATTGTTACGTCGCCCGCAGATCTGTTAGATATCGCCTCGCGCATAGAAATTACGACGAGCGAGTTCTCGAATTTACGTACTCTCGTTTCATTGGCGCTGTAAAATATGTCTGCAGTAAGATAATTAATTACGAAAAGATTTCCTCTCAATCGATGATTATTTATCATCTGATAATTGTCTACTCGAAGGAAATAAACAGAGAAATTACGAAAGATAATTACAATTGTATTCGCGTCAGTAAAAACATCAAGATTTTTTTAATACGTTGTGCCGAAGAGAAATGTTGATTTATTTATTAAGGATGTCAGGTGTACCTATTAGTAGCAAAAAGTGAATTAAACTAGAAATTTATACACGTTCCGTATAAAAATAAAAATTATATGTATATACATAAAAAACAGTTTATTAAAGTTGATATATCTATTTCTTATTAAAATAATTTTCAATCCGGGTTCTAAAAATTTTTTATATTACTTTCATAAATGTAATATAAAAAAATTATCTAAATAAAACTCACAAGTAATCTGGATATAATATATGTGCATCCTTTTTATTATAAAATACACTGCACAAATATTGTAACTTTTTTCATCTTAAGAAGTACATCTTTTTTAAATCTTTTAATTCTTTTCATCCGCGGTTACAATTTACGTTAGAGATCGGAACAAATTCTTTAAATTTTCTTGACATTTCGATCATCATTAAAGAGAATAACTTAATTTTCAATTGGTACCAAAAACCCACTTTTTCGGGCAGATTTCTTAATTTTTATTCAAACCATCCATTATCGCAAAAGAAAGGCATAATCATGAGTTTAGTAGACAGAGCGCTAATATTATCAGATCCAATTTTCCATAATAACAATTTAATTTTTATTATAAAAATTTTAATTGAAAACGATTACCCTGTGAGATTAATTTTTGATTGCATCAATAACAGAATCAAGGATATTGCACACGATAGTTCAAAGAATAGCAATGTTTTAAATGACAATAATAAGAAAGAATCATCAGAACTTCCTTCATGGTTTACAGTACCATATGTACCGAGACTTACAGAAAAATTCAAACAATTTAACAAAAACAATATCAAGGTGGCATATTTTAGTTCTAACAAACTAAGAAAATATATTAAGGTGCATAAGGATCCACTAGTTTCTTTGTCTAAGTCTAATGTAGTATATAAAATAAATTATAATGACTGTGATGCGTCTTATGTGGGACAAACAGGAAGAAAATTAAAAACACGAATTGCAGAACACCGTAATCACATTAGATGGAATACGAGCTCTAAATCGGTAATAACAGATCACAGATTGCAACAAGGACATGATTTCGATTGGAATAATGTACAAATTTTAGATGAAGAACCGTGTTACAGTAAACGTATTGTCTCAGAGATGCTCAACATTAAAAAAACAGTAAAACAGTCTTAACCTACAGACGGACACAGAGGGTCTACATGGATCATATATTCCTATTATAAACAATATATGACTTTGCATTACCAAAATCTTAAGCATTATAATTTCGTACGTCGAGTTAGTTTGACGGTTATAAAGATTTTTATATTTCGGACGACTTGCATTTGCAATGTGAAAACAAAATAATGATTTTTTACCGATTTTGTAAGTAAATAACTGTTTTAACGACATGGATTTTTTCGATTTTCTGCACTTGAGGGTGAGTTTTTTGTCAGAGGAGCAATTGCTCTTGTCATAATATAATATTTTTTAGAAACGTAATTTTGTGTCCTCATTAGAACCACAGGGATACATCACAAACGATCATCCAATCGCTTGATGAGCTATTTTGTTCTCTCTGCGGAAATACTCAACTTTCTTTAAACATAACCGTCCATAACTCCATTGCGTTAATTAATATTTGTATGTACATCTGAGGAGGGCTCGAATATGCAGCCGAAACGTTATGTTTTTTGACTTCCGATATGTTATACATTTTAATTTGATTGCGTGCGTGTAATTTTTAGTGTGAATTTTAATTTATTTTAATTTATAATGTAATATTAAATGGTCTATTAGATCACACTTATAGTTGCCTTTTTATTTCATTATAAATTATTTAATACTAAGAGTCCTGTATATTCTTTCTATTTTAAGAAATATATACGTGTAATATATCCAGTAATAATGAAATCTAGTGTAAATTTGTTATCTTATCTTTACTATCGTTTTATTTTTGAATGACACAAAATAGAAATAAAAAGAGCACGACAAAATTGTGTGACATCTTAAGCGGTCATTAGAGATCACGTAGCGCGCGTGCGCTTTCGTCGCAGGATGACCGGTGCCACGCACGTAAGTCCACGCGTGACCGATGTGCGAATTGTATGAACTATCGTATCGAATTGCCATTACGGCTCGCACCTGAGAGCGCTCGCGCCGTCGCTACGAATGAATTTGCACGTGGTTTTCTGTGCGGCACGCACGAACTATCAACGCGCGTTAATTGCCCACATAGTGGTCCATGAAGTCTTTGTCGGTCTTTACAGCACTACCAAGTATATCCATGCTAGACTTCACGGCCGCTGAATGCTATTGATCGAGAATTGATTCGATACGATGTGTTTGCTGTATGATGTGTTGCTAAATATTATGCGATACCGACGCCATTCGAATCCTAACGGAAAATAAATTATACTTTTTTCTCTTGAATTGCAAATTGATTAAATTTTTTCCTGCTTTTGATAGAACTTATTGTCTGAAAATTTTGTAGGAAGTGTATCATTATGATATGTATTTTCGCTGTCAAACGTCGTAAATTACGTGAGAAAAAGTTTTGAAAGGTCCGTCCCTGGGATAAGTTTGCAGTGTGGAATCACAAGGAAAGTTGTAAGCTATGACGTTTAATTGTGCAATAAATCTTGATTCTTCGATTTGCAACCCATTTCCTACTGCGGGGGCGACGATTGGTCGCTGTTAAATTGGTGCGTAGGTGCAATGGAGGTACCTACGTATCCGTGTAGGTACGCCGAGTGTGAAAGTCGGAAGGACTTCATCTTTCCCTTTCCCTTTTGTTACTCTTACGTGTAAAATAGCGCACGATCTTTCGCCGTTGTTGACTTTATTAAGCCTAATCGCGATACAATCGCCTGAGTTATGAACTTGAATATAAATGTAAATTTCATCTGAAATTTTAATACATAAATGTAATTATTGCAACTATTTTGCAAATATTTGTTAACATCGTATCTATAAATTTACAACAAAGAATGTAATTATGCAATGAATGTGCCACTTTTTGAAAATTGAACTTTACGCGATCCTCAAGTTTATATTAAAATCAATACGATACGATGGAATATTTTTGCAGAAACAATGAAAAAACGCAAAATAGTTGCATTAGCTTAATTTCCATTCAATTACTCTGAAATAGTTTCCAATACTTTTCTGACGACAGTTCTTATTTTACTTTACAGACTCAGTGGCACAAACGATTACTCTCACGAGTTTTGCCTTCTTCCTGACTTCGTGGCTGAACTCGGCGTCGGGAACGTCCGCGAACGATCTGCAATTTGTGCCGAACTCCAGTGACATAGAACCCTGGTTTCAGCATCCTTGTGGCACCCGATTGGCGGCCTCGCGAAGGATGCACAACTCCAGCGACTCGAACAACATTATGAAGAGGGTGCGAACGCAATTGCGAGTCGCGCAGAATCACTTCAACAAGACTTTCAAGGACGTGCGCATAGTTTACTCGAAGGTGAGAGACGAGAGCGCTCTACTCGCGACCGCGATTCTGTAATTAATTGCAGCGCGGTGTCGGGGTAAAACCGCGTGGGCGCAGTGCCTCGCTCAAGGGGGACTCGCACGTGCGCGCACTCATCGCTATAGTGCCACAGTCCTATTTTCCGCCGGCAATTTGCATTGGTTACGATTGCCACGCACATCCAGCATAATCACTTTTTCCAACAGTCCCGCGGCGCGCGCGCGTTCTAGACGTCTCGCAGATTCGATGACAAATCGCTTCCGTCGCGTTGCGGAGCGAACGCGTCGTTACGCTCGATATTAAAAAAATGTCATTATCGCGAAATGTTATTAAACGCACTCCTCACGAGATGAAGATAAGCGGGTACATTTACATAAGAGGCTTTACTTGTTTATAACGTGGCTGTAACGAGATGATAAATGTTATTGTTTGGTCTACTAGAGAGCGTAAGATCGAGTTTATCCCGCGCACCGATCACGATCGCTTGGATAGAGCGATATATTTTGTTTATCGACCTTTATCACTCTTTGAAGCCTTACTCCGGACACGCATGGCTGCATTCCGAGACAGATTTGTGATATTACGGTTTTTGATAACACACTGAACGTAGTACTGGACTGTATAAACAAACAAGATCGCTTATATATGCCCGCAAATGTACATTACGCCACAGATAATTCATTAAATAATTCATAAATGTACGACAGTCATTTGTAATTTACGTCTGAATTTATGCGGCATAACGGTATAAGTTGAATGAGATTTGTGTAGTCATAAATTTTATACTCAATGATACTCATAATCAAGTACAAATAAATTATGCGTATGTGGTACGACTACAAATGTTCAATAAAATAAAATTCTATGTAAGGATCAGAAAAAATTAAAAAAAAAAAACGATTTAATCATATTAAATTGTGACCCGATCATTTAACTACGACTCGAAAGGTTACATTGTATTTTCTGTTACACAGGTATACAGAGTGCTGCTGAAAGAGCAGTATAAAATGAATTGGTTGCCTAAAAGGCAGCTCGAGTGGTATCACACGGAACTTTGGTGTTTGGAAAGGGGAAAGAAAGCTGAGCGTGCTCTTCCACGTCTATACGATGCGCTTCAAAGGTTCTCGTTTACGTTTCACCTTCTTAAAGAATATCGTCTTGACTCTAACATCGATGTCACTCGCAGCATCATTAAGAGGCGGACTAGGATTATCGACAAAGCGCATAATCAAGTTCTTAGGGTAAGCCATTTGCTTCTAACAAGATCTATATATATATTTACATGCACCGATTAATTGAAATGTATTTATATCACGTTTTTATAGAATTACTCGTAAATCAAACTAACCGTTTATCAGCAAGATATAAAACTAGAAATACTTTATTACACAAACCTGCTATCTTAGGTCAAATTGTCATAAAACTTATTGGGGGCGGATACGGCAAGGAATATCAACCTTTTAAGTGAAAGTACAAATATGTAAAAGTAACACTTCACGTTTGTGTATGATTGCAGTTGCTGTGTGAAGTCGAAGCCGCTATGATAAACCTAGAATTAAGAACTTCTGGTTTAAACGACGCATTCATCATAACGGACAATTTGCATTGGGCCAAAGAGGGCGATCTGACTGTAATGTTGATTCAAGATTGGGGCGTGTTAAAGCTTTATCATACTTTTCTGAAAGATTGGATAAAAGTTTTCCGCAACGCCACCACTGACAACACTTGCGACCATAATATTAAAAAAACGCCTTTAACTTTTACGCCGAATATGCCTAAAAAGTGGTTGAAGGGCAAAGGAATGAGGAAACATAAACCGACAAGGAAACCTGGTCGAAATAATTCTTTGCGTCAGAATCTGCGGAAGGGATCTCAAAGGAACAGACTGATGAAGAAGCAAAAAGGACCTACGTTACGAACATAGACCGACGTGTTGAACCTGAAGAAGTTTGCGCTTCGACGAGATCTGCTGATAATTTAAAGACACTGCTCTATACAGCGTCGAATCGTATACTATTTCACACTAACATAACTTTTATATTTATTCCATTATCACAATCATGTTCACTTCAATAGTTTTACTCGTTTTTCCGCAGATTTGCCAACAAAATCGTACTATTGTACTAATTGTAAGATTATGTATCTCAACAGCCGTAAAAAAAAACAAAAACTATTCAATCCAATAATTTTGGTTCAAACATTATTGGATGATAATAGAAGTATCTTATCGATAACGGCTGCGTACTAGAGACCAGTATTAAAAGATCTACTTCAGAACAGTATTATATCTAATAACATACATGCCGAGCATAGACCATAATTGTTGATAATAATGTTTCGAAGTACTCGGCGCACACATTCAAATCGATTAGACTCGCCAAAAATATCGGTCCAATGGATTACAGCCGCCGTTACTAAGCGCACCTGAAACACATAATCTTATCGTGTGTATGTAAGAGGAATGTAAAAATCCCATTTTCATTCTCAGGCATTCAACAATCTGAGATTCAACGAAAGAACAGTACATTATGGAAAATGCGTATTGAGAAGAGAGCGAGAGAGAAAGAAATGAAGTACCGAGGGAAGTACATATATATTCGCAGACGTACTTTGCACGTTTGAGATTGATCGTCTTGCATCCCGATATTCGAGTACATAGATCGATATGCCAGCATAGATCACGCTCGCGATCGAGGCGGCTTGTTAACACGGATTTAAAGTTGATTCGATTAAATCGACGGAGTCTGCGATACGCGCAGGTGACGATAGTATCGCGAAAGGATCGACAACGAGTTTAGGCGGCTCGTGAAAAAACTTATTTATTCTAGCTTTAAGCGGATGACGCGCGAAAACTTACATGTCGTTTAGCTGTGATATCCCGAGCGTACGCGGACGTACAGAGTTCCTACGTTTATACATATATAGGCGCATATGCACATACATATACACTTACATAGATAGGTATCGTGCGTCTGACGCGTACCATAGATGTAGACGTAGATGATTCTCTTCTCCTTTTTCCGGTGTGTTGTGCCGAAGAATCTCGCCTTGTCGTGAGAAGACACGATAATCTTTTTTTTTTATCTATTATATAGTTAGTCCGTCACTGCGTTGTATAAGCGCGTTATACGACGTCAGAAGCGTTTTAGCGGAGACAAAGTTCGATGATTTTTTTATATGGTTTCTTCCGATTACACGCAAGTGTACTAATCGATAAGGGACTTGTAGTTTTAATGAGAATCGTACGAGTGCTAATTATACGCGTATATCAGCACATAACGACGTGACGCGTCCTTTTTCCGATAGATTAAAATATATATTTATATATATATCGTGGAAAATCCGATATTTTATTAATAAAGCAGTACTTAAGTTACGTTCATAACTTAGCGTTTCGCATATTTTTTGTACTATGTATGCACACGACGCGAATGCAAAATTGTTCGTATAGACGCGCACTTAAATTTAAGGTCTTAAATGCATTTTATACAATACACAGAATATTTATTCGGACGTATATGCATAGTGTTCTGTTCTATTTATTGTATCACGTTACCATTGCATATACTATTTATTGTCATGTCCTTACTTATATGTGATCATCTCGAATAAATTCAATGTTTGTATCGAACTGAAGTTTGATGACAGAGATATAATCCTTTATAATCCACGTACTAGTTTAATTTCATGTTGTAAATCGTTCGTTTTACATGAACATTCAACCGGAAGTATCAGGAATGCATGAAGAATACTGCATAGCATTTCGATGGAAATAATGTAGATAAGAATGTGCTATTTAAAATGCAATAAACATGACTCATCGCAGCAATATTTTAAGCGATTGATTAGATAAGCAATTAAATAATGCATAGCGACATTAGTTTTTTTGTAACTGCCATTACATATTTATGTACATGTTATAAATATTGCTATATCGCAATGCTACTTTGTTGTCGCTTTCGTATATAGTGAAATAATTATCTTTATTTATAACATTTATTTAAAGATACATTTAGCTATATATTTTATTTTAAAGACAATAAAAGCGTAATTGTAATAATCATGAATATCACTCTATCGAATTTTTTTACTTATTTAACAATTACTTGCGTAAGCAATTTTTTTTTACTGGAAACTTTAAAATCGTACTTAATTTATATGTACTTAATTTATAAATTTAAAATTATTTTGTATTTAATTTACTACTTTTCTATAAGTAAAACGATTAGGCCAACATCATAGTGCAGTTTCATTATGAACAGGATTTTCCAGACGCATCAAACGTTGTAATAGGAGTACACGAAGAGTAGATAGGTTGTAATTGCTCTACACCGCATTTTGCGTTTATAAAGGATAAATTTATTTGCTGTAATTTAACTATCCGATGCTGCTGCATTAATAAATTGTTCGTTATGTAAAAAGCTAAAGTACCTGTCTGTTAATTCAATTCATTCTATTTATAAATAAATATATTTGCAAATAATATGCATGCATGGATTCAAACGTTTTATCATAATTTAAACAATAACATTTAATATTCAATTGCAGTTTATTAATACATACATCTGTGTGTTGTTTTTTTTTTATCATTAAAAACAGTTATGTCTGCTTCTTTTTCGTACGTATCCTTTTAAATCGATCATACGCACAATATTTGTAGCTACTTTATATGTAAATGCTATAACCATGAAATAATTTATTAAAGCTTTAAGCATGATTTAATTAATTTCAATGTATTCAAGTGTACCGAAATTATTCCAACAAACTTTGGTGAAATTGCGCCAATGCATATGATACGCTTCTGCGTTTGAATACGGTCATTATTTGTTTTCCTTTGTTCATGATATACTCTCGCGAAATAACACGTCACGATGCATCGCTACTTAATCGGACGTGAGAAGATCTCTAATCTTAGTTCGGTGAATTCAGAGAATCTAATTATAGTATCGCCTTTTATGGTATATCCCTTGGTACAACAAACACATCAACGTACGCATCGACGTACGTTCATTACGTCTACTTCATTCATAAGTTTTTGTCACCATCTCCTTCTTCGTGTCTTAATGGTAAAGAATTGACCTCTTCTGACGTCAAAATTACTTATGGGTCAACAGAACAAAATCGTTTGCATACGTAAAAGTACGAAACTGTATAGAAATTATTTTACTTCTAATGACACTGTTAAATGTACTGTTATCACATATTTATAAAAAAAAATACAGAGAATTTTTTTATTGTTCGTGTGCAAATACAATTGTTTAAATTTTTATACGTTATACGTATATATTTTTTTTATTAAAAGCTTGCAATACAAAAATAAATTAGCAAATAAGAATGCTATATATACAGTAATTATAAATTGTTTAAATTTGATATTTGAATATTATAAATTGTTTACCACATATAATTATTTATTTTTCAATTATGTATTATTACATACATTGAATTTTTCGAAATCACATATTGTGTGATAAAAATAGCAATTGCAATAAACGTAAAAGCCGATACCTCTTATTATAAATATTTTTCAACCTCATTCTTTTCGATTCCAATTATAGCTGAACGAACCTTTTTCCAATAATAATCATTAAACTTAGTACAAATAGATATAATACTGTTTTAAGTATGACGAAATTTCGATTGCGGATCTCTAATAATTCGTTTGACGACATGGCTTTCCCAATTGATTCATAATGCAAACACACCGATGTTTGCATCTGAATAGTGCGCACGGTATCCGAGAGATTTCTGACAGAGTTGCACGTACTTTCGAGGCAGACGCCATAAATGCGTGACGACATTGCAGGTACCGTTCGTAAGATTTTCGAGGAATATCTATATACACATGTAGGCGAGATGTACGAAGCATTGCCAATAGGAATTATTACTGCTAAGTGAACACGTCATTTAGATAAATTTGAATAGTTACACGACAAGAGATTTGTGATGAATGTAAACTCATTAATATATGTATGCGTTTATAGAATAACAAACTATAAAATAAAGTATACATATATATATATATATAAACTATAATTATTATTTATTCTAATTATCGATGTAAATATTATAAAACGTATGTGAGATTTCACAATAATTTTATTAATTAAAATAAATTATTGGTAAAAAGAACGCTATACAATCAATCGCGTTACATATCAAAGGTTTAAATCATATCACTTATCGGCGATATCTTAACCGGAAAACGTTTAAAAAAAAAAAAGGCATCGTTGATTCAATCAAAGAGACTTGTCCACAATTTCTCGGGGTTCTATCGGCGATACAATAAAAAAAAACGTGGACAAAACCTTAGCTGCAACCCCACCGTTTCCGTACGAGACGTCGAACATGCGTGCGTATGTACGATTGTTTACACAATCCCATATATAAGGAGGAAGCACGAGAGTTTGACAATCTCAGTTCACGATCTCACGTCGATCGAGAATATCGTTCAGTGCCTTATCGTTATCATTGTTCTAAGCCGATTCGACGAGATCGCTGTATTGAACTGTAAAAAATAATAGCAGAAATTTCACGACAATATAAATTCAAACATGTTCCTCGAGAGAGTTAGTCTAATCTCATCTATCTTGGCCGTTGCTTTCGCGGCTCCGCCACAAGTTTCAAAGAGGATATCCGGGTCGATACCGACGTGGCATCTACCGTGTGGAGAACTCGATATGCAAGCCGTTCCTTCAAAAAATCTCGAGGAGGAAATGAAGACCAGTCTGGAGAATCTTAGGCTGCAACATCAGCTGACGATGAACGACTACTTGAATCGAGATTACGAATACCTCTATGAGAGAGTTAGGATCGGCGTCGACGACTACCAGTACATACCTAATTGGGTACCCGGCAAGAAGGATGTGAATCTTATAAGAAAACTAACTGACGCTAGTACTCCAATGGTGAGTACAATCATTCAATTAACATTGTTGCTCATTACATCGCACGTGTTTCGGACCACAACTTAGATTTTGCCGTTATTAAGAGTTTCCAACGGTTTATCCAGCCATCAGCAACTCTTAACATAAATACGTGACATCAATTGGGCCCGCCAATTGGCCATTATTTTGCCCAAGAGATGTTGCGATTGCAGAATGCGAAGCACCTCTTTGGATGTTGCTCTATAGATAAATTTTTCTAAATTAGATCTTATTTCTACGTGAGATTCCTTCTCTTTCTCTCGCGGATCCTTTATGTAACATTACAATAATACTTCTCATTGCAACATTGTTAGCTACATTGGCTTCTTCGGCTACAACCGTTCTTCCTTCATTGTCAACGCAGGCAACATTATGTCTCAGGCCGTTAGTTTCTTCTCGGTCGTTAATATTCATCGTTTGTAACCGTCGTTACCGTGTAGCAGAAATGAAAGAGCAATCCGGTACGAGATACTACCGCGCGCGGAGGAGAGACGGATAACGAGCGTGTGCGGGAAAGAGAGAGCAGTGTTACAAGCCACCGTCGCGTTTTCAGCGACCGGCTAGCCGGCTGACCACCAGGTTGCAATTGATTAACGCAACGTTAAATAACAAATTTTAATGAGACGGTAATTATTATAAAGTAGCAGGCGAGCAGGAGCGAGCGCGGTCTCTCATGCGGTGCGCGCGCAACGCGACCGTACGTGTGCACTCATGTTCGCCGGGTCGTGCGGCTGCGTAATCGCGCTCGTCTGCCTCCTCGATGCGAGCACACTGATAACGCAAGGCTGATATCGCGACCCGTGGTACTCCCCGGATGCCGGCATTCGGGCACACGCAGCCCCCTTCCCCCCCCTCTCTCTCTCTCTCTCTCTCTCTCTCTGCCACGCCCCGTGCACTGCAGCAACATTGATCCTCAGCGATGCATTTTGTTGGGATATTAGTTGCGCGTCCTCGGAAGGTGGGAATTTTGCAGTGGGATCTTAAGCATCTCACGGTGATTAAGTTGCAATCGCTGATAAAACGCGAACGGAAATTCGGTTCCGCCGATCGTCAAGTTCCCCCTTTGATTAACGTGGCTAATAATTTTATCATTTGCGTACATTCAAAATATGCCTCTGACACATTTTCTTCCTGTTTTACATTTGTGTGATCAGAAAAACTATTTTTTAAATTATATTGAACTTTCGCTTCGATAAATTTTCTTAAGCTTAATGTAATAAATGAATAAATCGTTAAACTGTATGAATGAAAAAATGAGTAAAGCGGTTATATTTGCGCTCAGAAAAGTATAGCCACAAATTTACATACTTATTGTTAGATCTTTAGATAACTCTGTGAAGACTTTTGCCAGATTTTCTATTTCAATTCTTTAAACAGCACTAAAGTTAGTATTACACAAAACATTCATAAACATTTATATGGATGTAATAGAATAATTTCTAACGGAGCGATATTTACAGTTGACATTAACAGTTCCTCGACAAGAAAAAAAGTGATGCTATCGTAATCGCTTATCTTTACGTCAAAGTTTAATAATATCTTGAAGCGAATCATATAAATATTAATGAGCAAACTTAAATGAATCGGTTTCCGCGATATTTAAACGTTTAAACATTAAAATAAAGTAATAATTCTGTAATAACTGTTTTTTGCAGATTGTTAATCATTTCCCAAAATTGCACATGGACCTGCAGAAATTTGCCGTGGCGTTCGAGGAATTGATCCAGGATGAGCCTAACTCCCAAATTCGGCAAGCTCTCAAGGCGACTCAATCGTACTTAACAATGATGTTATGCGAAGTCGAAAGCAACATTATCTCCTTGCCCACCATACGACTGCCGACACGTGTAGAACGAAGCATCATGAGCCATACCGAGCGAAACCCCATCGATGAAACACGAAGACTCATCAGGGACTGGGGCGTAGTTCTCAAATATCGAGACTACTTACACGCTTGGAGGCACGTATTTAATTATTAGAGATTAGGAAAGTAGGGGTTGTTAATTATTGATAGCGGGTCATCGATCATTCTCATATCGGAACGTGACACAAGAAGATACATCAGACTATCAGACAGCGTGTACCATTGATGTAAATTGATTTAGCACCTGCCGTGACTGGTAATCATAAAATCACGTCACTACGTGACGATGCAGTAAACTTTGAAGTTATTGACAATAATCGTTTGTCATGTGGCGATCATTGCGAAATCCGCGAAAACTACAAATTCGCTTTACGGTCCGTGATAATTTCTCAAAATTATTTATTAAAGCAACTATTTATTACCTTAGCTCACAATTAAACGTGTGGCGCATAGTATTTATTTTTACATGTAGCAAATTATTTATTTGGTATATTAATTATTTATTTATCGCGCGGATCAATAGTATTTTTATTAATTGTATTAAAAAGTACCATGTAATTGATATCAACTTGTAAGATAATCGATTGCATTTTGTGATAAGTAGTCACGACGACAATTGTATTTGTCGAATATTTGTGACAAGTGATCACTCATAGATTCTTTTTTATTTATAAAAGACATTATTTATGTAAAAAAGACGATTTTTATTTTGCGCAGTATTATATATTTATAAGTCAACAAGATATAGATGTAATATATTTATATAATTTATTTAAACTTTTAGTAACTCTTATTTATAAATTTTATATATAAAATTTCACAATAAAAACGATAATTTATTAAATACGTTTGTATCTGTTTTCACACTATTCTTCGATATCTATCCTCGTAAATCCTATGTTACATTGTTGTAAGAGAATCGTAACAGATGTCTCTATAAGTAAAAAGCATACACGGTATATTATTTTTTTAAGGGAAATAACATTGTATAAATATTAAATATTAATATAAAGGATATTTTAGGAAACGCTGTATGATAATGTGTAATCTATAGAAAATAAAATAAAATATTCATATTTTCTTATATTTTTAAAGTCTAATTTTATCGCATGGTAAGTACTTTGGACTTTGTAAAGCAGCGCCACAACTGCCACAAAGACGTGTTGAAGAAATCTCGTGTAATACCTTTGAATAAGGTAACAAGGTACACGTTTTTATCGAACATGGGTTACATTCCCTGAAATTATTATGAACAAGTTAGACAGGAACAAAAACGTCAAAAATGCTAGTTTTATCGATGATACAGACGAGTCCAGCATCACCTTACAAAATCACACAAAATTAAAAATAATTTATAAAATTCATAAAAGAAATGCATTGTCTACAGTCGATATCTGATTACCCACTGAGAGTAAATTATCGATAGTAAGTAATCGATAGAAACTGTAATTTTGTCTGTTATTTTGTATTATACTTGTATATATACAATATAATCTTATCTAATTGTTGAATAATTTGTTTAAAGAAATAGATCTATTTCTACGCTAAAAATAAAAAATCGAATAAAAATAAAAATTCTCTCTTTTTAAATGAAAAATAGGAAATGCTGACATAAACGGCCGAATTTGGATCTTTAATGCTTTAAATAATTCAATATAAACATTTTTATTAGACTTAAAGCACAGCTAAACTACTAAAATAATATCAAAATTAAATTTTAATGCTTAATAAGCATCTATATATATTATTAAAGAAATCTTAATACGCTGTGGTAATCTATTATGCAAATAAATTTATTCAATCTTTTCATTTGCAATCCTTCGAAATAAATGTATTAAATAAGGATAGTTTTAATTAGAGAGAAAGACAGAGGGGGGGGGGGGAGGGGAGAGAGAGAGAGAGATGGGGCGTAAGAGTAAAAGTAAAAAGAGGAAGAGGAAGGCTTTTCAAGTAAAGTGCTTGCTATTTATCTATCATAATAAACGAAAGATCTATAGAAAGGTATACTTTGATCCTCAATAGAATATTGTATGTTTAGCGAGAGTGAGTTTGAATAGAATATGTTTAGCGAGATGAGTAGGTCCGTGCTCAAGTAATCATAACGAAATCATTCTCTGTTATATATAAACAGATGTATATAAACGTGGGTGGTAAAAGTAAAGATGATGAGGAAATTGAAATGGAAGTGAAAAGATTTGAATTTGACAGATAAAAACGAGCACATTACGTAGTCGCTCTCACTGCAGTGATTTCGTACTTTTCACAAGTCTTCTATAATTTTTTATTCATCTGATCATTTATATTCTGTTCTGCATATCACTGATGTCACGAACTCGTTGAATACATATTTTGTTCATTAAATTCGTAAATTACGATTATTCGCGTTGAATAAATAATCCCACGAAATATTTCCGATTGCTATCATGATATAAATATACTCAAATGCATTTACAATAAAAGAAAATATTCCAGTTATTCAAGAAACCTACATCATCAATTAGTTTAAAAAAATTAAAATTTAAAAATATTAAAAATATTTTACGTTTAAAAGCGCATATAATTTATGGCAGAATTAGAATTAATAATGAAGTTATTAATTAATGAAGTTATATACTTATTAACGTATATTAGTGACATTTACTCGGTAATAGTGCAAGTTAATTATTACTTGTGTTTCGTCGTAATCAATTCATATCTCTTCAATGAAATTGCATAGAAATAGGTTAGACTTGGTTGTTATATAGACGTCTTGTATACATAACTTTCGACAAATTAATATCAAGATATAATTATTTGGATCATTTGATGTACTTATTAATAGTCTTTAATTATTAATGTATGATTACAGAATTACAAATAAGTATTAAAAATATTTATATTAACAAAATTATAAAGACTACTCAAGACTCTTAATCTACATAATTTATATAAACAATTATAATATAACAATTATAAATGATTTATATAATTACACAACATTTAGTAGTTGTGAGCAGGTCACAATTAAGATCTTCCCCACGTACTCTAATTATAATTGTTTCCCAAGAACGAATGATACAAAGATTTCTCTTTGTGCCAACTATGTTGTTATCAAAATTACAATCCGTAACTTTCATCCTCGAGATTTCTACTATAATGAAGAACCAATTGCTTGATTATCTTATTATTTTAAATTTTTTAAGTGAAACACTTGAATTATCTTCCGCATGAGAAGGTTTCCCAAGGCATACTAAAACTATGCTTACAATACCATTATTTCGTTTAAGAGAGATACACATGGTGGATGCTTTCCAATTGCAATATCCCTAGACACTTTCGTGCACACGGCGATACAAGTTGCGTTCCAATTTATCGTCGACACAACACTGCACATCTGTACTCAGCCGAGGGCTGTGTAGCCTTGTGTTTTTTAGTGACATTGAAATCGGGAGATTATATAAATGAAGTTGAAGAACATGAATTTTTGTCTTTTTAACGCAATATATTACGGTACGGAAAAGCAACGAAAATAACGAAATGGACGATGAATGTTCATGAAATTAACCTTACTATATCCCAAACCGCTGTTCCAATTGAATGTAGATTGCATAGAACGCTGCACTTCGTGCATTCCTGTGTACGCTTGTGTCAAGATGTGTTGAGTAATTGGAAAACACCCAGTGTACCACATGGTATGCATTTAAGTGCATCATTTTCAATGTAGGTCATTTTTTCATTTTGTTGATATCAGAGTTTCAAATTTAGTGGTATTTCTGCATTATATAGATCGTCCTATGTATAATTTGAAGATTAATATTAATTAATTGTATTAGAATGCAATTAATTAACATTATTAATTTATTAATACTCTATTTCTCTTTTTATTACATTATTTATTCCCGTCGCTTTCAAAAACATGCTTTAAAAATAGCAAGCAAAATTTGTTGAATAACTAATATAGCCAATAATTTTAGACCACGATACATTTAATATGCATGCTAAAGCGGAAATAGCGTTTCAATCACACATCAGATGACTAATATCATGCGACTTCCTTTGCCTGCCACAGATCACTATTAATGAGATTTCAAAAGCAACGATCATTGACCTGTGCGAATATAATTTTACTTTCTCTCTATATATACAGATGTTTCTGATCGAGTGATACGTCGTCCATATATTTGCTTAATAATAGAAATTTTATGAATCGATTTCAAAAAACAATCTACATTAAATTAAGATTTAATGTATTATATTTATATATATTGTATATTATGAATTTTATATTTTCCATAAATATTGCTCTCCATTTTTGTCTTTACTGTAAAGATTAATTTTGTCTGTATACTGTAAAATAATTTAAACTTCTGTTTCACAAAAAAAATAAATTAGCATAAATATATCAGCATAAAAAATTAAATAAATCTTTATAAGGAATAATTCTGTTTTTATTTTGTAACAACTAATATTGAATTGTTTAATAATTGATTTTAAATTCTTTATACATAATTAATCGAGAAATCATAGATGTATATAAGAAGGATATCTAAATAAAAATATATCATTTAAAAATAAAGAAATAAATTATGATATTCAATTTCTATTTTTTGTTGTAAAATCTAAAATACTAGTTTATTTCCTGGTTACAAGAACAATCACGATAAAGTATAATTTAAGGCGCTAAGCTTCTATTAAGCGTGAAGAAAAGTATCGTAAAGCATTCCGTCAACAGTTACAATTTAGCACTAAATTGCTGCGTTCGCAAGGTGATGTTTTAAATTTTTAACAGCAATTTATTCAATAATGGAAAGGATTCCGCTGGGCGTTAACCATACACTGCTATTCCAGATCGGGTCAATAAAGTTCAAGATTTAGACACTGTGATGGGAAAGTAATACTACATTTAACGTGTGACTCGATTTATAATTGTGTTTGAACATTCAATAATAATTAAATCCCTTTATCAATTTTTTTTCTCAATGAGCTAAAATAATCAATTACATATTTCTTTATTGTAATTAACACATTATTCATACTAAATCTATTCAAGTAATAAAAATTGACAAAGCAATCGTGTGCAAAACTTTATCCAATTTACTTTGTGAATTATATGTATTGAAACGGTGAGAGAGAGAGAGAGAGAGAGAGATATCTAATAGTTAAATTAAAAGGTAAAGATTTAAAATAGAGAAGCCTCGATCCTGTAAGATCACGAAGTCCATGCTCGATCATAGCAGATGCGAATCGTAGTCGCTGGCATTCAAATGCCAGCTCTTTGTTCACCAGTTTCCACGCCGAGAATTACACTTCTACAGATGGTTACCGCCGTACATTTACAAAAGCAGTCCTCCGTGCAAATACATGTTTTGTATCTGCACGGATCGCAATAATTAGATGGCGCAGGATGCACACAGTGTCGAGTAAGTGAGATCGGTTGGTAGTCGATAGTCATTATTCGTCGTCGTGATTTATCAGTAGACGTCGTGAGAAAAACCATGAACTAAAAAAGAACACGGTAACACCGGAAGGTACAGGGACATCTCTTTGTATATCACTTAACCCTTCAAACGAATAAAGGAAAAAAAGAAAAACCTAAGAAATGTCTTCATGTCTTGCATCGTTAATTATCAAACTGCAATTACCGAGTTATGTAAAGAGTAATGTATGCTGTTGTCATGGAAATCTCTCATGACAAGAGTTAATAATATCGAACGACCATGGCCTCTTTTGACTGATCTTACATTTGAAAAGCGAACATACTAATGGGGATGACACATATTCGTCAACCGACAACAATAATCGCACCGATGTTGATATCGTTACAAAGGTGCTGTCTCAAGAATAGAACGCGCAGTAATCTTTGTCATTATAATTCGTGGTACCGCCCATTAAGAGACAAGTCTTGGCATCGCAGAATCTCGCAATAATTCTGACGTTCACACCGTGCGAAATTGCCGGAAGGTTATTACCTTCACTTAACATGATTCATGCATGTAGAATCATGCTCGTCCACATACGAGAAAGAAAGAGACTTTATTTTAATATTTATAAATATACAATTTACATTGTAATATATTATAATAGAAATACAGTTGGAAAGAAATTTTTATAAAACGCACTTCCAATTGAAGATAATTCCGTCACTCTTCCCGATATAACATTAAATATTTCTAATTCAATATTTCTTGCGGTTAATTAAGGCAGGATCTTGCATGTGAACGAAAATATACGTAACTACAAACTTTTACTTTCCACTAGAACGTTAAATCATATAATTCTAAAACTACGAAGTCCAATCGTATATTTCTCAGATATGTTTCTGTGAAATGTCTCTCGTACGATCGTTCTGTACAGGTTGCATCTGTCAGCTGTGCGGAAATGTTTCGAGATGTCGATGCAATCTTCAAGAGGCCCCTTCCTGCACCCAGGAATGAGAAAGCCGTTTTGTGGTTGCGCCCATGTCACGGATGACGCGTGTCGTCATACAGGTAGTAATCGTTCTGTCTAACATATTCGCATAAATCTTACACGTGAATCTATAAATTCTACCAGATCTGCCGACCTAGACTCTCTATACACTTCTGGTAACTACTCTATAATTATATTACCCTAGCAATTACTTCTAATTTAACGGTATGAAGGCATTGCAATGTTATTTTCAAATGTATGGATCTGTAGCAGCACACTGTAACTCTTTCAGTAATAAAAGAATAAATACAACTTCATCGATCATAATTACAAAACTTTGATCTCATGAGTAACGTGAAATCGTGAAAGTAACTAGATAATCGCGTGAATTATATGTATTCATATTTATAAATTATTTTAGATATCTCTATATAATATATAGGTTTTAAATAAAAATTACACAATTAATTAAATAATCGCATAAACTTATTAATATTAGAAAAATGTTATTTAAATTTTTCATAAGTCTTCTGCATATGTATTATATATTAAAACAGTGCACATATTGATCCAAAATTTAATTATCTCAATTTTAGTTCGCAAATATTATACTATTATGTGATGAATGTGCATTGGAAATGATTATAATCAGTTTATCATCATTTTCTCAGATATGATATAGATTTGATCAGACATCTCAGGCGCGGGCACGGGTGCCTATAGACATCAGATAATACTTATGTCACTAACTGATTTCGTAACTATCGTCGGACTACAAGTAAGAAAAATATGTTCAGCTATCCGTCGACAAGTATGGAATTCAGAAATCGAGAAAACGCAACCGGTAGTCGTTGAATTGAGTTCCGACTCCGTAAAATGGTGTAACCCGTGGGTCAAGAATCTCAATAAAAATCCTCCGGAAAGTTTCTCCTAATTATAATTACTATTGATTAACTGCCGTGATGCAACACGTTTGAGCTGCAAAACATGCAATCTTTTTTTCACCTAGGACCTAAATTATTCATTATTTTTATCTCCGCCTTTGCCTATGTATATTTATAACTGTTAAATATTTATACGTTAGAACAGTAATTTATAATAAATGTGTAAGAGAGATCGTATAAGGATTAATTGTTATGCGATTTTAAAAGATTTCAATACTTAGATCTACAAATTCCAAAGTGGTCAAATTTAAACATATGACATTCTTTGACAAGTTTAGAGTTGATTTTTTCAATGAAAATATTAAGAAAAGTAATATATTGTAACTATTTTGTTTTATTTTAGATTTAAAATTATATTTCTCTTCTTTATTAAAATTCTTAAATAAATTTTTTATTAAATTTTAAATAGGAGAGATTTATGTTTTTTATTTATATTAATATTAGATACAATTGTTTAGATAAATATTCAAATTTAATTAAGTAAAAGATAAATGTAAGTAAAGAGTGACTATATATTAAGTATAAAGAATTAATGTAAGTACACACAAATGTATTTGTAAATGGATAGAAACATGATACTAATTAATCTTTTCATTCATTATAGTTCAAGATACATGGAGTTCTACAGGAGAAAATCGGTTAAAAAACCCTGCCATACTATACTTATATGAAGAAGTCACCAGAGAAGGCTAAGTGTCTTATATGGAAGTTCAAGACCCAAAGCATTAGAGCATTAATCTTTCTCTTGTCAAGTCGTTGATGTTAATTGAGTAATCAGATGATTAATCTTATATAGACTTTTGTTTCCCATTTAAATCAATAGCTCATCTGCCACGAATATTCCAAAATGCGAAGAAAATTCATGATAAATTGGTGACCTCGCGAGCATGTACAACATACGTATTTCGAAGAACAGCGGGGCTATATGTGCAATCGCGATCTCGTAAAATGGCAACTGCGGTACTACCATTTACTTACTAGCGGCGGTCATACGGCACTCAGTGTAACAGAATTAATTGCACGAAATACACAATTCGAATAATCTAAGTAACACATCGGAATTTGGATTATAACACATAATTATACTGCCAACAGAATCTTATCTAGTCGCAAGTTGTAAAAAAATTCATTCGTTCGCTTAATATGTAATGGATCTTTCTTTTAGAGACGGAGAAATACGAGCGCAGTCACCCGTTACGAACATTTATTTTGACGATTCGATTTCTTCCCCTTAACATCGTAATTGTTCGAGTTCCGCGGTCGTGTCGAGACGAGGACTCTTAATAATCTCAAGAGCTATAATTTAACTAATCATATAATGACGAACCGTCATAAGCGCAATACAAAATACACAACGGATTGATTTCCGCTTTTCTTCTACTCTACTAGTAAGCTACGGTATAGGTAAACGAAAATAAGAAGTTATAATACGAGATATTCAACGAGAAGTCAAGGGGAGTGCCGACTGAAAAGGTTTTCTTCTAAATGCCGATTCTCTGCAACGCCGTGATCTTCGTTCTTATCTGCACCGTCCTCACGTATTCCTTCGTTGTCATCAATTCCTCCGATTTCAGTTTCTTACTTCTGCCATTGCGATTTATTACGCGGGTTGAACAAGAAACCTGGGAAGCGTACAGAGAGACGCGCATGATCGCCGTGTATCCGCTGCACGCGGTTCACGTACAATCATTACCATCTCATTATAGATAAGCAAGTTGATATCCAGTTAATTAATTGAACGTCATCGACAATATCATCTAAGGTTGTTCTTGGCGGTCATTATACCAACGATCCATCTGATCGATAGATCTGCTTCAAAATCAGACCATGTAATAGATCTCTCGTAGTCCCAAAGAAATATCGTGCATCATATAAAGCGTATAATGCGCTTCACATAAGCGGATTAGACTTAATTGCAAATCGTTACCGCTGTATGCTTTTGAATTCTCGAAGATGTACATCGAAATAGCCAGTTTATTTAAAAAAATCCGTTAGTTTCGAGAACTACTTGTTCATTCATCAAAGAATAATTAAGGTACCTATACGTAAAATAATTAATGATTACATCAAAGTGTAATTATGACGTAAATGAGCATTTAAGTGAGAAATTATCTTAGATAATTATTAAAGAATTTACGAAGGAGTCATACTTAAAGAGTATACGTCTAGCGATTCGTACACGTATTGCGCGTTAAAAGACCGAGGGGGAAATACATTCCCGCACGTGAGCGCAATTATGCAAACCTATCGGGGGAAACGACGCAATAAACAAAGATCGTCTGTATCTTGGCGCATGTCGACGACCGGTGTTGAGCGCCGTGACTGCATTGTACTTCAACACTCGACTCAGCGCGCGGGTGAAAGACAAGTGGAAGAGGGAGCGTCCTGGCATTTGGGACGGCGATTGTCGGGAATGCAAGGGCATGAGCTGGCTGGTACCTGCCTCGCCGCATCCTCGTCGTCGTCGTCGTCGGCGGCGTTTTAATATCGCCATTATGCCAATGAGACACTCGTGGAAAGGCACGAGCGTCGTGGCATCGACCGTCCCGTTTTCAAGGAGAAACTAGGAAGCGAGTCGAGCCGTCTTCTTTCGTTCGGCGATGACGACGACGACGACGACGATCGTTCGAGTTGTATTCGATCGATAGCGCCGCGCTGATTTACTAGCAATAAATTTGTCAATTGGACACGCACGCGAGAACAAAATGGAAAGCCGGAGAAAAGGATTCGTGCCTTGCTGCACGTGTGGAAGCTGGACTAATGAAGGAAGCAGTTATACGTTTCGTGAAGAAAATACGGATCGTCTGATTGCGATTTGAGACATCGTGTATCACTGTCCGCGATTACACCTTTCTCGTTGGAAATTTACGGAGTATAGTATAATATAGTAAGACGAATTTGTCTCATTAATCGTCGCTTTCACTTTCTCCAATTCATTGACGCGTTCTAAAATTTCTCCGTCTTCGGAACAATGTAATTGTATGGAAAGCAACCTCGATAAAAAATTTACAGCTTGCCAATAATTTATTTTGTCAATCTCATCTGTAATAACGTATCTATGTTTGAGCTCGTAAATTTAAATGGCGTCTAAATCTGCTATAAAATGTCACGGACTTGGAGTGAAGTACACTCGGTATCTCAATCCCGCTAAGGATTTGAAATACATCTTCGACAGTGTGTCGTGTTAAGTACTGTCTATCTTTTACGAGCTCACAGCTAGTTTTTATACCCGTAGTCATCGCCAGATGACGCGTGAGCGAAGACATTATACATTCACGTGCGGGAATAATAAGCGCGTAAGTGGCGGCGGCGGCGACGCAAGATGTAAAACGTCATCGAGCTAATCTCGTCAAAGACAGAAGTTATTGCTGGAGCACAACTTAGCGGCGTTTTATGACCACCCTCTAAGTATTACTGTACCGTGCAATTGCTAATTATACCTCGCGCGGATCGTGACCCGCTCAAATCTCCCTGCTTTATATTGTGTTGGTCGTTCGAGCACGGATCGTCTGTTTTATATCATGCTGTAATTTATATCATACAATCACGTCCAAGGATAAATCGTGAAATATATCTTGTTATCATATTGGTATTCCTTAGAGAGTTAATGCTGTTCTTTTTTGTACTGAGATAGCTAAATTCATATATATGTATGTATAATTATGATACTACACAGCTTTATATCTATAAAATTCTACCCAAATCGCAATTAAAAATTTTATTGCATTACTTTTTTCAATAAGATACAATTAACTACATATAATTTATTTAATTTAATTGCTCCGTCTGCAATCTGAGTTTTTTTTGGCACAAGTGAAATTTCACTTTCAAATTATTTTTATTTCTGCTGAAATTTTATTTGTTATTAAATAAAAGTTTTAACATTTGTGTTAAAAAACTATTTGATAATACAATATAATATAAATATTAAACAACAATTCTAAACCTTTCCATATCTTTTAAAAACTTGTTAGAACAATACAAAAATTTGTGTGCAAAAAAAAGATCCAGATTTGAAATGGATAAAATAAAAGAATATATGGTAGCAACGTATAAATGCAATGTATGATAAATATATGTTATAAAAATATTGAAAATATTTAAAAAATTATATATTCATGTATGACTTGTAAATTCTTATAATAAAGTCACATTAATATATCAATATATCTATTTGCTACTATACTTCTAACTCAATTATATAGTATTTGAAAGTATATAATATAATTACGTATAAAAAATTTAAACTGCATATATTATTAATTACTGTCGCTTATAGGAAAGAGAGAGAGAGAGAGAGAGAGAGAGAGAGAGAGAGAGAGAATTCTTTCTCTGTCAATCATCTAAAATTGCTTACGACAGATTATTTAGTTAACACAATTTATTTTTCTTTCAGAAAGCTAAAGACCGCCATTTGACATTATTACGGCAATACCTATGTACTAGTGACGCTATCTACTTCGAAAAGGTCTGGAAAGTTCACACAACAAGAATTCAATCTACGAGACGCATGAGAACATTAAACACACAGGTGTCTTCAGCAATGACACGATATACTATTAATACACGACTCAAGCAGCTCACGCGAGGCTGCTAGATAAGGTATACAATGATGAGAGATGTGCATTGACCTATTCAGCATCGGATTCACCGGTTGCTTTAATGGCGAGTCGATAAAGACACGTGCACCTTCTCCTTCACATACACAGGCTACGAGTCGCTTGAAGTCACGTGAATGAAACTAAAACTAAAACTAGAAATATTTATGGAAAATACAAACGCAATCTAGTTAGGAATAATATCAAATATTAATAGTATCTTACTAAAAAAATTACTATCTATTGTTTAGGAATGTAATTAGAGCTTATACATTGAAATATTTCATAATTATCCTAATTCTCTCTCTCTCTCTCTCTTTCTCTTATAAATTCTTTAATTAATTCTTTACAACTTTAATTACTTTCAAAACAGTGGCTTGATATTTATCGTGGAAATCAAATTATCTTTAATCATCGAAAATACGTGCAAGAGATACAATCTTAGCGCAGTCATTCTTTTCTTGTCTAGGTATATTCAAGCGTTAATTGATTTTCATTTCAGTCATAACTAATTACCTACAGATAATTGCTAAAGCTATAATAAGACAACAATTTTGTAACAAATTATATTGCACAAAATCTATGTAACGATAATATATATTTTTTCAGCGATGTCTTTAGACTTTATAAAGAAAAAAGTGGAAACATCTCTATACGTAATAATTCCAACACGATCATAAATTATCTGAATAAAATTCGGGAAGATTCATGTACGAATTGCATAATCAATTTTTCGAGTTAAGAAGCTTTTTATATTCTGCTTTTTAAATCTGACTATGAATTATACTGAGAATTATATTGAATAATTGAAACACATGAAATGTTTTACTATCGCTTTTGCCACTGTTTTATTAAATGACATCGAAAATGATTTAATCTCATGTAAGAATACAACTTATTTAGCATTATTAAACCCTCTAAATCATTCTGGACTTTTACAAATATTTTATTCTTTAATATACGTACTAAGAAAAATTAACAATTTCATCAATCAAATTCTTTAATACAGGTCGTGCTTTTTAAATCCTTTTTTTGATATGTAAACGAAACTTAAAGAAAACACTTTAAGCAGGATTTTCGTCCATCTATATCATTTAATAAAAAAAGATGCCCTGACGAAACAAACGTTGCCATATTCCTTTGTAAATGCGACCGCATTGAAGAGTCAGTTAGACATTTGTTAGTCAGATGCGATTGAGAAGTAGTCGTCATCATTTCTCAAGAAGAAAGTTATGCGCCTGATTTTGTCGAGTAACATCTGTGACCAGCCAACCACTCTCTACGATGAAAGCAATCAACATACAGTGAAAGCATTATATTCATGTACTTTACACCAACGTAGCTCGTACATTCAAATATAATTCATTGAAAAATATAATTCGATTGAGAAATGTTAATACAAAAATTTTATAACAATACATATAGCGATAAAGAAAATTATTACAATAGTTAAACAATTTCATATGATTAGTAACTTGTTGAAGAGCTTTAATCAGCTTATATTCCAAGCGAGATGATGACAGTGTAAAGCGATCGAGGAATTACATAAGATTATCCGCAAACAATAGTCAGATTGCGTAGGTAAAACATTGTCACCCCACATGTCAGATTACGCTTAGTAAGCAAGTAGGCACGCACTTGCGTGCGTTATATAATCTCCGGAAACATTGTGCAAGTGGAAAGATTCATCGATATCAAATCACCAAGTAAGACATAAATGGTAATGACATTCGATTTACTACCGTTACACTGGCTTGCAATTTGACATTTATGTCTCTGCTTTACAACTTTATTAATATAAAAACATCATAGTGTGTAATTGGATGTTTGCAGGCCATAAATACACGCTATGTTTTATTTACAAAATATTGAACATTTATTATTTCATAATTCGTAATTAATTTAGAATATAAGGTAAAAAGATAAAATACGCCTAATAATAACAGAATATGTTATAAAAAAGAATCAATAAATATAAAGTAATATTTAAAGCAAGCAAATAGTAGAATTAATCCTGCTGTTTCATCGGCAGTCTGGTTACAATCGGACATCTTGTCGAGTGAGTAATACTTGTGATTGTCTCACGATACTGTCACTCTTATCCCGAATTACTAACCCGCAAGCAATTACATATTATATTGGGTGCTGTTTTGACAGGCAAACAAATCAATGATAGAACGATATGAATTGAGTCAGACTTGTGTTAAAGAAAATATATGTAAGACCAATCAAGGTCATCTTGATGCGCTGAAGAGATTCTATCAAACCTAATTCTATTAGGCCCCTATGTCGTAGTTGCGCTTATAACGGTATGTATTGTAACTTTCAAGGTTACGTAATATTAATTTCAGAGTGAACGTCGAGCGAGATATGATCCAGATTTGAACTAATCGAAGCACGTATCCATAACTATAGTGTCTCGCGTTTGACAACTGGAAAACAACACGACTTGACCTTCACCGACGACCTAATCGGAATGAAAAGTCCCTGAGACTTAAAGAGCGAACTGTGTCGAACTAAGGAAGCAAATATCGGGCAAATATCAGTCCAGAAAGCACTATAGCTATTGTTAGTATGTACCTTGTGCAATATAGGTAGATATACATTCGCTCGAAAATCGATTACATTTAATATTCATCGAGTTACACAATCGTTTGTTGTAATCTTTATCTACATTTAAGAACACGCGTGCTTCGAAATGATATAGCTAATAATTTCTTCAATTCGACACACGGTTTAATCAAACAAGCACGTTTTTTGAAGCACGTTTACTAAGCTGTCACAGTTATTTTAACGTAAACAAATACGACTTATACAAAAATTAATTACTATTTTTTGCTAATTATTATATTTACTTTAATCCCGATTGTATTGCTTCAGTTAAATCACGAAACAGTACAGCTATAAGAATAAAAAAAGAAATGGAAAACAAATACATTAATATTTATCATATATGTATAATACTACTCTCACTTACTAATTATTTATTTTATTCCTGATCTTATTGCTTCAGCTGATTCATAAAAACAATGCTAAACAATAAGAAATATAATCGTAAAAATTAAAAAACGACCAAATCAAATAAAACTTTAATTTTAAGCTAGCATAAACGATTTTAGATTTCTAAGTAATTCCTAGCTAATACATTTATCAATAATGCAATTGATTCTACAGATATTCTTTGCTGTATAACACGTTGCTATTTTTATTAATAATAATCACAAGTGAATAAATATTGACATCCACGTAAAATCGTAGCAATCCATTTGTCATTGCGACAGTTCACCACTCTTACACGCGCAACTAAACTTTTACTCTCGTTTTTATGACAAGAGACTCGTACTGTAAGATCTAGGACAAAGATATGGTACCTCGATTGCATTAGCCAAAAGGATTCGTCTTCCTTATCGACTTTGTTTCCTAATCTTATTTTTATATAATTTAAGCAACGACAATGTTAGTGCAAAAAGAAATTTAAGTTATTCACAATTTTTTTAACATTTATGCAAAATTCATTTAATTAAACTTTTTCTGTAATCCATACATTTTTTATGTATGATTAAAATGACAGATTTTCAAAAGTGTTGTATTTAAAGGAGATATAAATGTACATTCTTTTATTTTTCGCGGACTGTTACAGCTAGTTAAAGTTATGCTCGGCGTAGAACATACATTTTAGAAAAAACTTCCGCATTTTAAGGTCACATCCCCATTATTTCCACCTTCATTATGACAATTCTCAAGATGACAATGACATTTATTCATATGAATCATGAGTACGAGTTAAAGCGACGAAGGACACGTAATTATAAGAATCAGAACAGAATGTATATTCAAATTATACAGTGCAGACAAAAACAGGATGTATACAGAGTGTATAAAAGCAACGTAAAAATGTGAAAATAAAAAAGATTCTAAAATTGTTACATAAAATCACATGTTACTTCGCACTTTCTCAATTATAAATGTTTTTTAAATTTAGTTTTTTATAAATTGTTAATAAATTTAAATTTTTTTTACAAGTTATAATATTCATTCATAAATTTTTATAATATATAAGGACTCAAAAAATATCAAAAGTATTCCTCGAGAAGTATTCCTTGAATAGAAGTAAAATTATTAAAATCACCTATAAGATTCAAAAGAGAAAAAAATAGTGAAACTATTATGTAGATGTGAGCGATAATTATTAAAATAGTCAAGGCCTCTCTCGCGTGAAGTGTAGAACTACATAATAGCCACAGCAATAATTTTCACGACCATTAATAACGCGTAAGCGATGAGATAAATATTATGGTAATGCATTATTCACACAGACATATCGGTCGCTATTCGAGTACGGCTGGGCAGCGTATCAAAATTCATTAGTTCGCCACGGTTCGATCGTTACTTCCCTTCGGGAAAAACAAAATCGAGACCTGCATCTCAGGGAGGATTAATAGGCGAAGTAATGATCGATCACGGTAGATCGAGCACTTGGAATGTCTGTCTTTGAGTGCAGCAGAAATATCTTGGTGGTATATCGATCACAGATCAATCCGGGCAGACAGCTATACATGGAAGTTGCGCCTAGCTTACAATCACATACCGGGATCAGGTCCCATAAGATTTTCCTTTTTTATCGCAATTTTATTCTGGCAAGGTGCAGATAGAAAGAAAACGATAGAGAAAGAGAGAGAGAGAGAAGAGAGAGTTTGGGCGTTGTCGCGATATTTATAGACTTGTTTAGCGATAATTGAACTTCCCATTTGTCATTTGTAAACACATCGATAAATGCACGTATGGTTTTCAAAACTACGCGATTATCGTATAGAATACATTATTTTATCTCGACGAATTAATGAGATATAGAGAGAGAGAAGAGAGTTATCTTTAAGTTTTTTTTTTTTTTAACAATAATTGGTATTCATAATTGTAAGGAAAAGACGAAATCTATTGCATCGTATGGATTAAGGATAAATGATGAATCTCTCACGTGCGAATAACAGATCTTCTCAGGCAATAATCTGCGAATCTCTGCTTTGATCGCCATATAGGGTAACAGAATATAGGTTCATTACATTTTACATGATACAAACTATGTATTCCCAATCAACGATATATTCTTAAAATTTAATAATATATAATTCTATAATAATTTTATAATAATATATAATTCTATGAAAGTAAAATTTTAATTTTAATTGTAATATTATTATTATTATTATTATTAATATTATGATACGTCACGTGTCTTCGTAAATAATGTATGATTTATGTTTACATCTTTTTATAAAAAAAAGAGCTACTTAAAGGGTTGATGTCAAATATTCTAAGAAATTTGTATATGTTCGAAAGACAACAATTAATTGTTTATAATTATAAATAGATGAAATTAAGATTTTTATCTAATATGCTAGTACAATATTTTTTTAATTGTTTGGTAGATATCTGTCAGGTGCTACCGACATTTTACATACAAGTAACATTTCTTGTATGATTAATAGTTGACTATTCATTTAAGCTATAAATACTAAGTATTCATATAGCGTTGGAATAACTATGAAATGCAAAAGAACAAGTTTCACGTATCTTTGTAGAAAATGTGATTGATAAACTGAGATTACATTCAAATATAACTGTGTGTCTCTTTAATTGATAACATGAAAATATGCGTATATGTGATCAAGATTATTTCTCATTTAAATATCTCATAAAAATGAGAAGCTACATGAAAAACTCTAAAATTCTTTATGAAAGAGTTAGAAATCTTTCAATTATAACGAAACTTTGAAGGTGAGACGCTAGTTTCAAAGATGTTCAGTATCTATTATCATGTAACGGCTTATTGTAGTCGCTATGAAAGCAGTAATTGCACTCGATCGTGACTTCATTCCATGTTGCTTTAACGAACCTGCTTGAATGGCAAAATTACTGACTATGGTTAAGAAGCGGTAAATAACTTAGTATTTAAAGGCATCAGTCATTGAACGGTTAAGTTTTAAGACAACAAGTTTTGTCTTAAAAATCTTATTTAATTGAGTAAAAACATTTTTTCTTAATTAAATTTTATATATAAAATTTTATTTGCTTTACTATAAAGATGCGTTTTCTCTTTTCTCCCCTTTCTTTAATATTAAGCAAAAGTTAGAAATATTCATTTTGCAATCCAATATATCACAATTGTCAAATCTAGTCATATTAAATGCTATTTACTCGCGAATTAACATATATTTTGTAGCCTATATTTTTAACTTTTTAAAACTAAGATTTATTACTAAAGTAATGCGTGTTAAATGAGAATTCACATCAACTGTAAAGCAAACTAAGAAAACAACTGGAACACGTATTATAAGATGCATACTCGTGCGAGATGTGCGCGATTTAGAAATGTTTCGCAGTTTCATCAACCCGCCTCGCACAGATCTGCCTACGTGTATCATCAATTCTTTCTCTGATGGCAGTAAATGGTAAGGAGCAGTAACCGCGAAATCGTGCCAGTTTCTTGTTAAGATAATTAATAACGCGGAGCTTGGTTCGATGGCATGTCTCGCTACAAGCACGATATAGCAGCGTCTTCTGAAACGTCTTGATAATTGATTAGCTAATTAACCGAGTTCCGACATATCTACCACGAACACGAACCAAGGAAAAATATTCCGCAAAGGAAACTAAAATTTACATTTCTTTAATAAACCACGATCATACACATCGTATTTAAAGACTTGCATTATTGCGCAACATTAATATGTGCGTTTTTGTATTTTTATTGGTTATTTGGAAAGCTTGCGTAAAGTATAATTCTCCTTTTATTAGTCGCGTTGAAACA
Organism: Cyphomyrmex costatus; assembly: GCF_001594065.2. Lineage (NCBI taxonomy): Eukaryota > Metazoa > Arthropoda > Insecta > Hymenoptera > Formicidae > Cyphomyrmex > Cyphomyrmex costatus. The sequence continues at coordinate 482,612 of NW_017275008.1, read as the reverse complement.
TTATGCGAATATCTGCAGCTTTCAGTCAACATTGTTTTGATCACTCCATACATACAAATTTCTAAGCTATAAAATTCCATACATATCTCGTCACATTGGCAGTGACTTTTGTGGGGTATATGTGGAGTATTCCACAAATTAGAACTTTTTGAAAATAATAAAGTGTTAAACTAAAAATAGTTAAATTTTTTTGTTACTTTTACGTTGTTACAATTCTTCGAAAAGATAAGATCGTGAAGGACTTGGTTTCGGAGTACACAAAACTAATTTAAATACTATTCATAATATCGATGACGTCGTGTACTGCAGAACGTTCTTTTTCTGTATTGAGAAGATTAAAAACGTATTTATGTTCTGCGATGCAGCAAGTTCATTATAGAAAATAAAATTCAGAGTTCAACGTTTGCTCTACAAGATAAAATTTATCAAACTTTTTTATTAAGTTTTGTTCTATGAGTTAATTTAAGTACGTTTCAAGTTAAACTATAAATATTTATAATTTCGTTGCTCATCATTTTTTACGATTATAAAAAGATTTTAACATAGAGATTGAATGAGTTCTGAAAATTGTTTGCTCTACTACCATTTCCCACGATCAAGTTGTCCAACTCCACACATGGCGAATTGACAAATCGCCGCCCCTGCCTGTATATGTACAATGTAATTTTGTCCATTAACAATATTCTCTTGTTGTATCGCCGAAATTTGTATTTTTAAGTAAAAAATATTTTAATTGTCAAATAAATCTAGGCAACTTAGGAATCAGAAACTGACTTTCTAAATCATTTTAAAAACTTATAATATTTTGACTTAACACATCATAAAAATTATCTAAGATGATTTAAAAATTTATTGTTTTTTGACCTGGTAGGATTCCATCGTTTATTTAAAAATATATTGTTAATTAATATTTATTAATTATTCGGTAATTATATAAATCAGCAGTCAATTTGCGTTAATATTGAGTTTCAACCTAAGCGATACTGTGAAACAGCTCGATTAATCAACTCGTCGCGAAACGTATGCGCATACATATATTTTTGTGTTGCATGAAGTATTGCAATTGTCGACCACACCCACGTCAAATACCAAATATCCATAAAGATTAGCGTATGTCTAAAAGTGTCTGAAAGGAATATTAGTAGAAAACGTCAGACTAGATGTGATTAAAGTCTCAGACTAGACACATAAAGATGTAATATTATCGTGCTGCAAGGCCTCGTGAATATTTAATGAATCGTTGGACAAATTTAGCTTGGGGACATTACAAAATTCTGTTAGGTCAACGATCGATGTAGTGTTTAAGTCACGCTACATTTGACACTACCAGTCTACTTTATATATCCAGTAAAAAAGTTATGAATTCTATAAATATTATATGTAGACTGTTATGTATTTCGTATCACAAGCCATATTATTTCAAAAACTTGTAAATATTTTATGAAAGATTAATAATTGCAAACAGTTGCTCCTTATTTTAACAAAGAATTTTTAATTGATTATTTATAACGAAAATGCATTAATAATATAAAATATTATGAATGACTATTTTTGTCATTCATAGTGAGTTAACGAAATCAAATCATCATTCCAATTTTAATTACATTCTTGCTCTATACGTAATGATATATCTAGTGTGAGGTTTTCTTTCTTTGAATTATAAATATAATCACTTAAAAACAGTTTAAAATTAATATATAGAAAGAAACATAAAAAAATGTATATCTACTATTTTAATACGTTCCAAAAAAATTAATACTCTCAAAAAAGGATTATATTTAAAATTCAAAGTATATTAAGTTGTAATATATAATAATATATTCTAAATTAATTTAGGATTCATATACGAGTATATTAAAAAATTTTATATAGCTTCATAGCACAACATTGAAAATATGGTAATTATATATGAATTTTCTCAGACATTCAAGATTTGTCTGTTAGCCAACGACAGATATACATTAATTGTATTAACGACTTATTCCTTATGAGATTCATTGCACAATTCAAGTCGAATGAATCGCCACTGAAGATTTAAATGAGCTACCAGAAAGCGGAGTGCCACATAGCTGTGTCGATATTGCACCAACCTAAATTGCGCCAATATTTGAACCGTAGAAGTCATTACAAGCTGATGAAAATTTTTATGCATTTATACTGATTAATGGTCGATGGTTTAAGTAAAAGGAATGCTTATTCGTTTGAATAAGCGACTGTCCAAAGTGACGTATCTCGAGCTCTTAAATTTTCTGAAATAAGAATTACGTAGCGTTTAAAATAAAAAAAATCCCTAAACAAACTATCGTTTTAATTTTATTGCCACAATTATCATACTAATCAAGATCAGGGGGCCAAGTACTTTGACACTCGGATTATTACAAAGATATCGTAATGTGGAAACGTAATTAAAAGGAAAAATGTTAGAGCGGGAGAGACGCAGAGCAACTGAATGTGTCGACACTTCCCTTATGGAGGCTAATTATTAAAGATGTTTGCACCACCCGAGATTAATGTGTCAGGTATCAGCACGAACTCATAGTCTTACCGAGACATTATCGGCTTGAGAGAAAGGAGGCTGCTGCGAAATACCTTTTAAATTAAATCAGCATCCAAAATCAGAATTACTAATTAACTTTGCGATTATTATCAATTTTCCGTCCGTTTTTCCTTCTAAAAGTTTATTAACATATAATTATATACCTTTGATATTTCAAGTAATGAGTCATATAATATTTCAACATATTTTCAGTTTAAATAAATATTTATTGTAAATAAATATCCTGACTAATATGCATTTATTCTTTGTTAATTTAATGAGAATCGATGTTTATGTAAAACATAATAATTTTCATTATGTATTAATATAATGCGCAAAATTTTTATATTCTGCATTCTTATACATTTTGTCCGTCAAATAAAAAATTCTTTAAACAATTTCTGTACCAATTTATTCATGTCAATCATTTCTTCAATGAAATTTAAATTAATGATAGCTGAAACAGATCATAAGGAAATGCACTTACGAGTTTATTGCAAACTCAATCGTGGTAATCTAATGATTACAACTATTCGTATTTCATGTAAAAATACGCAGGAACATGCTTGAAACCGAGTATACATATTATGAAATAGCTTCATTTACTTTTCATCCGTATAAGAAATATCCTTACGATGGCAAAGCAGTGCAGGGAGCAACTGCAATAGATCGTTTATGAGTTCGTGAAGGCGAATTAAGTGCCTTCATACTGCTGTAAAAAACCGTGAACCTGTCAGTCCGGAGACGATTCGTAAGATATAACCCTTTGTTATTTTGATAGTAACATATTACTAAATCCAATAATAACAGTTTAGATATGAGATCATTGCGTTAATCAAGCATAATTGGATTTAGCGTAACTTGGAATTTGCGTCAATCCAAGATCGATCAATCTGATTCGACTCAATACGCATGGCTAAGATTGCAACAGCAACTATCACCATGTCGCTGGTAAATACACACAGAACATTACTGATATAATCCATATATCGACTTAATATGTACGATTTAGTATGACTACTTTCACGTTTCTACTGATTACCATCTTACTTATCACAGCTCGAATACTAGATTACTTGTAGAATTCCCTTTTCAAAAGGTAATTAGTAGTTATACGAAGTGATTTTCTAAGCAACCACTACGAGAGCATAACTAATTCCGAAACAAATTTACGGATTCTTTTCTCCATCAGTTAAATTTTTAATGTAGTGATAGAGCTAATGCGACCTGTTCCATTTCATTTTCAGCGTATCTAAGCTTAATGAGGATACAGATGAAGACGTGTGAATACCTAGTGATGAATAACGCGTTCGTAACCTCTCGTAGCTTAACGAAAAACATCCGGAGATCTCTCTTCTTCTCGCAGTCCAGAATGATTAACGATACTCAAAACAAAATCTGCCTGACTTCAAAATAATGAGGCTTGCTAAATCGCGGAAATGCAGAAACCGGTTCGTTCTCGAGTGATAGACAGTTTCTCGGTATCCTCTTCCTCCTACATTTCTGCACAAGATCTCATGCCGTAGATTGCGTTATGCATTTCTAAAATACATAATTTAGTTTTAACAAATAATTTCCTTCTTTCAAAAATTTAAATTCTAACTTATATCTATCGATTAACAGATATCATAGATAAGAATGCGATAAAAAAAATTAATATAATCTTTTCAACAAAACAAAACATCTAATTATAAATTATTAAGCTAAAACAATACTATCATTAGGGCCATTTACTACTGCACATATTACTTTACGACATTGATGCACGATCATGAAAGCGACCCGAGTACTTCAAGCTTATGAATTAGATTGGCGCCTTCGAAGCTATGCATTAAGCAATATAAAACGTAGAACTCGGGAGGATTGTCGAAGCTTTCGAAACATGCGAACGAATTATTTCCAACGACCAAGGATAATGATCTCGGGTGCAGTAATGATTCATCTAGGACAGCGGACTGACCGGCAAGGTGCAATAGACAATGAATCAAACTGCAGGTTTGTATCATGACCTAACACTATAAAGCGAGAATATTCATTTTAAAAAAATCTATTCAACAAGACCGGATATTTTTTATAATCTTTTCAAAACGTGAGAAAATCTTGGAAATTGACACAGACATTCATCATTATGAAGAACGATAGACACTAGATACATTTATCACTTCATTATACATTTTGTAGTATACGTTTAACTATTTTTGTCAATTAAAAGTAAATTTATCTTTTTATATAGCATATCATTTGTCATCATTTATTGTTTATTGCATTACGTAAGATTTCCGTGACACAATTTAGAAACAAATAAATTAGAAAATAAACAATTTAGAAAAATTTGAAAATAGCATGTGTTAAATAAAAACGTGCTTCGTGGGGTGTATCTTCTCACGTAAATATATGTATATATCGTTTCGGTGAGAGTAATAATGACGATTCAAACGGTAAATAGACGAACTTGTAAAAATTTTATCTTTAAATTCTATCTTTCATCATTCATTTCCCGGTTATATTGGCGATTAATCATAGAATAGCATGCGATAATGAGTGGTTGCTTTGGTAATGACAACAGCATTGTGGCTAACTATACGATTGACGACTCATCGACCCATGTAATCGATAGTGTGGAACGCTATACCTGTAATTCTGCGCTCGTGATTATATTTTCACATATTTGCTCCTCTCTCTCTCTCTCTCTCTCTCTCTCTTTCTGTTTCACCAATTACTCCAGTTCACTAATCAGAAGCAGTTATATAAGATCCTATCCAGATTAATATTTAAAAATGAAGCCGAGGATCGTTTATTAGCTATAAAACGAGTTATCAAGTTTTCTTTTAATATATCGATAATCAAATTATTGATAATGTATACGTATCGCAAAAATATACGACATCCGACTCATTCCTAAATCTAATAACTTATTGAGTAATTTGCAGTAAATCGATCTTACTATGCTAATTAGAGAGAAAAGCAATCGAAATAACATGTAACGCAAGATTTACTGTTAAATTAATAGCGACCATAAACTAAAACGTATACTAAAATTATTGCTTAAATATATAAAGTTATATTATCGAAATGACTAACTATTATATCTACACATGTTTTTATGTTAAGAAAAAAATAATTTTCTCTTATTTTATCATTATACCATTTTAGATATCAAACATATTTTATGTCATTCCTAATCAGCGTACAATATTTAAAAAATATTTTAAAATGTTTACTTAAAATTTTTACACGCCCACATTAAATAAATTTTTTAAAAATGTCTTAGAAACATTGTCTGTTGATTGGATTATTCTACAATGATCAATTACAACCAAAATTCTTAATAATCGCATTACTACAACAATTTTTTTACTAAATATAATATTATATATCGAAAGAAACTAAAACTTCTAATTACAAAAATAATAAAGCTTTTGACGTATATATATGACGTATTCTATTGTATTTATAATCTGCAGGATCACCTTGCATATTTTAACTGTTTACTTTTGAAGTAATCAGAAATAAAGTTCTTTATTATTCTGAAATTAAAAATTGGTAAATACAAGTGCCACGAAATTTTAAGATTCTCCGCGATATCTCATAGTACGTTTAGTGACGTGTATGAGAACCGAGTAGAATCCCCTCTTTTAGAAGAAGTGCTTTCATGCGCACGTATAAAGCCAGTGAAAGCGCCAGGCGGCCCTCTAGACTACCGCATCGTCCGACAGCGATAGGAGCTCTACCGACAAACCGTACGGCAGACTTAGATTAACACTTGAGAATCTCTCGCGTAAGTTCGAAAGTTGAAATAAAACAACTTTTAAAAATTGACCGCGTCGTGCAGTTTGCCGTCACGTGTTCGCGAAATTTCCTGTTATCTTCATTGATTGTGATTAGGATAGCTTAGATAGGGAGTGACCATGAGGATGCATCTTGTTGGAATCTTGGCGATTCTATTACTCGCCGGTACCGAGATTTTAGGACATCCCTCACAGGAAAGATTAATGCCAGGTATGTAATATTTTTGTTATGGGATACACTGAGAAAAAAATTTACTAAATTCTAATAAATATTTCTTTGAATATAGTCCGAGCGGAATATTTATATATATATTAAATGTAAACACATATTTACTAGATATAAGAACCATTAGTTTGATTCAAATATTTTATTTCATTTGTCTAAATATTTATTTACCTTAAATCGATATTCCGCTAAAACTATTCTAAAAAATATTCATTAAAGTTTAATAAATTTTTTTCTCTATGTACACACACACACACATGTTATGTATATATAACTTGTCATTTTCTGTTATTTTATGTAGGCTTTACATTTTTAATTATTTTCCTAATTATTCCAAATAGAACATTATTACATGTATTAATATAAAATATATAGCATACATATATATTATACACAGTAAATATCATATATTATATATGTATAGTACATATATATATTGTAAAATACATTATATATATTTTGTACGTAAAATACATTATATATATTTATAGTACATTGTATGTATCACAAAATTTGTAGTAATCGTAATAACAATTTATAATGTATGATAATTCGGGAGATATTATATACGAGAATACCGGACTATATGTGTTTTATGAAAAATTAATAAGAATTTCAAGCATTAATTTATTATCAATTGATATTAATTGTTAACGTATAATTTATTAGAATTTTTATGTATAAATAATAATCTCGTAAAAAAATATAATTGGAGAAAAGAAAGTTGTCCTCTGTTTCGCCAATTACATTAGAAGTGGTATATTAACAATTAAAAGACAAGCTACAATAATTTTAATAATTTTTTATTGAGATAATATAAAGTTAAACTTTACACACAATATGCAATAAAACGTGTTTATAGACATTGTTTTGGACAAACATGTCATTTTATAGCTTTATTTAATTTAAGTTCAAACATTTTAATAACAGAGAATATCTTATCTATTCACACACACACACACACACACATACTATTTTGTTTTAATTAATGTGTCGGTTTTACTCTAAAGTCTGTGAGAAATTTGATTGTTAATAAAAACAATACCACTCTCTTGTACAACAAATTTTTTAAATTGATATATAAGAAAATCTGGTTAATAATCGGACTAAATAAAGGATGTAAAACTTTAATTAGAACATCTATTATATATCAGTACGTTTCGTGTGTGTGTGTGTGTGTGTGTGTGTGTGTGTGTGTGTGTGATCACATGCCTTCTTCAACATATAATTTAATATGAGTTTATAATAGAAATAAAATAAAATAATCTAAATAAATCGAGTTTACAATATAAATAAAAAAATAATATGAGTTTATAATATAAATAAACTTTGTTTATTTTTATTTTACGCCTAAAAATGTGTTTAGATAATTCACCTTATTACTAAATATTTGTTACTCTATATACGATTTATTCGGTTAATGCTTATAAGTTGGATAAAAATATTAGATCAAGGATTCAACGTCTATTTTGAAAACTAACATCATTATACGTAATATCTCTAACCTATGGAATTTGACTCAACCTATTATGCCAAAAATGGTAAATTTGCGACTTAATCTTACGATTTTATTTATATTATAAACTCGTATTAAATTATATGCTGAAGAGGGACCTGTGATCACACACACACACACACACACACGAAACGTACTGCTATATTATTATATCTATTGATATCTAAATTAAAGTTTTACATTCTTTAGCTCGATTATTGACCAGATTTTCCTATAGATTGTTTTATATAACATGAGCGAATATTTTTTTGTAAATTATTCTTTATATAGACCAAAAAATGTATTAGTTAAAATATTCAAAAATTATTAACATTAATTTAAAAAAAAAATTAGAGCTATAAATTTTAAATAACTATCACAACTGAAAAAAAAATATAAAATTCTAACTACTGACATTCTGCAGTAATTACGAAATATTTTCTTTTGTGCAACTTATGCTATTATTTTGAAGATGAGAAAATTCCGCAATTTCATCATAATTCTTCGCGAGTAGTGATTTTAGTTGTTACTATCTGTTTTTCCATTTTGTTCTATCATAGTTATTACGTCTGGCTTTATCCCGCATAATTATATCTCCACCCTCTTTCTATCCTTCGTTCTCTAAAGTGGAACACTTCCTTCTACAGATGCTAATTTTGATAACCTCGGAGAGTATGCTGTCTCTCTAGGACGTGACAGCGCTCGAAACCGCTGCAATGCAGATTTCTCGCTTCTGCCGCTATCTCATAAGCAAGCTTTTCAACATTATCCTCTTATTGCTTCGTATCCAGGGCTTTGACATTTGTCGAATAAACATTGGTAAAATGGTTATTACAACACGTGTCACTTTGAATGTATGGGAAGCCGCGAAAAGGCATGCAAACGGCTGTCTGTATAAGCACGTGAGTCTGGCTCGTCGCGAGCTACACTCACGAGATCCACCGCCTACACGTTAGTTACATACTCGTCGTCGTAGCTGCATGTGAATACCGCGATCTACAAGGACTACAACTTTGCTGCATTTTTGTTAGAAACACTGACATATAGAAGCAGGGTCGGCAGATATAGCGGGATTTGTACTTGTAATCAGAAAATACCGTTTTATAATCAATTTAAAGTACTTTTTCTCAAGGTAAAAATTTAATCCAAAAATTTATCTCTCAACTTTTTGTAGAAAATATCAAAATGTATATTCAGTGACTAATTGAACGACTAAATTAAGTATTGAAGAGTATTGCTCTCTTAAATGACGATAATTCAAAGGTCAAAATACGTTCTGCATTTATAATGAATATTAAGATATATGACAAAAGAATGTCAAATTTAATAAGCTCGATAAATATTCATTTATGATGAAATTGATTACATGGCGCATGTGATATTTAATATTCATTTTCTGAACAGGTTGTTTCTATAATTCCACATGCTTTATATTCTGTTTACGAATTTTTTCATAGATATAACGTCGATTTTTCTTAATTTTATTGTATAATGTTTAAATTAATCATTTTTTACTTAATTTCCAATTTTAATAAAACATATTTCACATGGTATTATAATAAATTACAAGCAAGATTTTGCAAACTATTTTTATTTCTAAAATATTTAATTTATAAAATTTGTTCAACATTTTTAGATTTGCAATTTAAAAACTGTTGTAACTTTTCAATATTTTTTTCTTTAAAAATGTTCAGTTTAGATTAAATAAAGAATCTATAAAAAAAATTAGAGAGCTTGTATAGAAAATATGAGAGATTCGATATAGTTACATGCGTACATTTTTACAATTTAACTTTATTTCACTTTGTATCATTTTATTCTACATGTATAATGTTATAAATTCTTTTGATGTGATTTATGTTTGTTTAATTTGCTGCATTGTTGTCCATTAATCACCAAAAAACCAACTAATTTTTTGTCTAATGGAGATGATGTGTCGCTACACCTGTGCAGCTGATTGACGACCATACTACATGAAATTTGAAGGGGTATTATTCATATCATTGAAAATGGCTCAAATAGTAGCCGAAACGTTTGATTTAGTTTTGTAATTATATTGTAATAAATAATTTTAAACTCGCACTAACTACCGCAGTTTTTGACTCTCATTGATCTGTTTGTTTATTGTTATTGACATTCTCGAGAGTTCTATTTTTGATTTAAATTTTTGTTTACAATTTAACTTTATGGTAAAATTAACCCCTCTTATAGTATCATAGTTATGTTGCAAACGCAATCTCGCAATCGTCTAATAATTGTAGCGTTCACACCTACACGTGTATACCGTAGAATCAATGCTGTTGCATAGACATTACCAGGGTATAAACAATAATAACAATTCCTATATATCCGCGCGCGCGGGAGCCAATATCACGTGCTGCACGTGATTACACGTGCGTTTGCACGTGCCAGTTATTGCTGATCAGTGCGGACATGAGAAAGAAGGAGAAAGAGCGCTACGCTTGCACGCCTTTCCTCATACGGATTAATACCATCGAGGGAAAAGTCCAACCGAGTCACGTGCATGTGTTAGCCGCTCGGCTCGAATCACGCGACCGTTCATTCTGTCAATTAACGTCCATGCGACGTCTTCTCGGCCAACTCCATCTGTTCAACTTGGTCCTTGGCAAGGTCACAACAGAACCCGTTCATATCGCCAATGCCAAGTTTTCGATTCTCAGAAATCGCGCGGCATCATCCTTCGTGCCGCGAAAAATGGAATTTGTAACAATATTATGTAATATTGATGTTTTAAGGGTTTTTTTCTTCCTAAAAACTGATTTATTTAAACAAGATAAAGGAACAAAAAATTTTAATTAGAATATTTTCAGAGTTCTCTCTTGCAAAACACTCGAAAAAAAACTGCATCCTTATTTTTAGTTCTAATTAAAAAATATTAAATCTTTCACATTTTATCTCTTTCATGACGGTTTATTTATAAAATGATGGAAAAAGTTAAAAGATGCAAATAAAAGTAAACTTTCTGAAAAGAATAAGATTCTATAATACCAACGCTCTTTGACATTGACATTGTGTTTTAAATTGATCTTGTATAAGCAATTAACTAGTTGTAAAATAAGTAAATAGAGAGTCACACGTCGTCTTATAAACTACTAGTAAAGACGGAGAAAGTGTGAGAAATTCCGGTGAGATTGCAGTGTATCTCGAATAATGACATTCTTGTGGCAAAAAATGGAACAGCAACATGCCTGTCATTGACACTGATTCGTTTTCTCGTATCTAGTGAGCTAATATAAGGAGAGCCGCGAGTTGAATTTATAATAGGTATCCTTCATAAGGTACCCAGAGAAAATTAACCAGCGCATGACTAATCCCAGCACAATATTCATACATTCTGAAATATTGTAACGTATCATTTAAATTTCTCGATGACTTCCGCTAATATCGTTCGAAGCACTTTCTCCGTTCACAAATACAACGAATAAAGTATTATGACGTAGACACGTTTAAGAACTATAATTTTTATAATATGTTCGTTCGTTTTTGTCGCATTACTTACTCAAAGCATTAAGCGAGTGAGCCATCAACAGAATCGTAGATTTATTACATATTAAATTATTTCTAACGTTTATTACGTATTAAAGTCGCACGGTAATACTGTGTACAAAAGTAATGCGTCATTATTTAACCTCGAGAACTGAAAAAATGGACCGTTAAAATGAGAGTTGTAACACGTGCTGTAAAAATAACTTATGCAAGAAATTATCAGAGAAACGTGCATGTACGACAAACGCGAGTAAACCTTAGTAATCTGACCTTCCATTCTCCGGATGCATGACTTTGTCCTAGTATCGAGAGTTAAAGAGATTGATTACCAAGATCATATGATTAGCAAAATAAAATTGCCAAAGTGTTTAAATAAATTGACTGCTGCATTTTTAAGTGTAATAATTTAAATAATTAATAGACAAAAATAAAACTTTTGTGTGTATTTTTCAACATCAAATTTTTATATATGCCTTTACCATTTATAATGAATCACATTCATTTATGTTAGAATTGAATTACTTAATAAGCAATAATTAAATACATGTTTTATAGTCTTTATAAATTAACGGACATAAAAACTTAGGTCTAAAAGTTAAATTGAAAATGTGAAAATAAATATAATGAATTTTAAAATATTAATTAGATCTGAAGAAAAGTTGTGACTTTTAGTGACGCTTCAGTACACAAAACTGTAATATAATAATTATGATCAGCGGTTTTAATAAGTCACTTATATTTACTACATTTCTTAATAGGTAAAATATCCAGAGAAATATTTACGAGTATACAATTCTTTTTTAATTCAACTTTCCGCAATTCATGATCATAATTCAATACCCATGGGATTTTCTAGCTAATACTACCGTTTACTTAATAGTGGCGATAAGTATGCGAATTAAACGTCAACTTTCTACGACAGTAAGCAATATTATTAGTATCAACGTGCGCGCTCACTGACAGATTTACGGTAATAGAAATATGTTAATTAAATCGATACAGAAGGGACCCCCAAAGGACCGCGTGATTCAGCTTAATTCGAGCAATTAACATTGTTAAACTGTCAATGCAACAACTGTACAGTGATTGATAGCGCATTTTAAAATGGAGACAGCGACTCCACCTCGTTCCTTTGCTGATATAGTTTTTATTTTATCACAAGAATTCTTTCTTGGCAATTATTAGATTGGTCCACCATCATCGATTGCCCTGCAAGCTACAGCCCCCTTTCTTCTCCTTTCTCTCGCAATGCGTTTGTGAAATCGATTCGAAAGCCTGATTGTTATTCTATTTACATCTAGAGTACACATGGGAACTGCAAAACTATTTCCTGTTACACTGCAATGTATAATTCGCAATACGATCCGACTTACAAAAGTGACTACGCTTATATTTTAATGAGATTCATTGCTTCTATCTAACTAATCTATTTATCATAAATTAAAATTTATGACTTTTAATTAAATTCATTCGCAGGATAAATTTTTGTAAAACTTATCATCTGATCTACGAAATTGGAGAGCACAATAATAATTTTCAGTATCCGTTTTTAACATTAACTGCTAATAAAGATGTTGTTTATGTTTACAAAAATCGATGTTGCACATAATTTGCATAGAAAATTTCCTAAATGTATAAATGATTAATATTAGTGTTGAAGCGAGAATCACTACACTTTTTTACGCTGCACAGTTCAGCACCCGTGATAGAAATTTCCGCAATAAGTACGTTTATTCTCGTTCGCTTTTATGCAGAATTCACGTGCACGAGAGCGTGGCGGCCGGTGCACTGTTCGATGCACGTGACGAACGGTGCAATACGCTGCACGTGGTCACGTGCACCAGCCGCGCGTTACCGTCGCGCTACGATAAATCGAGTTACTTGGGATGTGGCTTTCGCTGCTCTCGACGAGATATACTTTACATGAGAACACAGTTATTCATTATTATATCAGTTATATAACATGTATATTGCATTAAGAGCAACGCAACATCTTGCACGTAATCGTTTCATTAATCGAGCAATTGGATTATTCGATCATATGTTTTGATCCAGACAGTAGGTAAAACAAACAAATTACCAACGTAGTTGTAAGTTATTATCGTATTAACATAGTAATGCGTGTTGCTTTGTTCTTATATAATTCACCAATGTAATTTATTACAATATTTTGCTCGTACTACAATAATGATTAATTTATACATATATAACTTCTTCCTGTAATTAATATCATGAGTTAGTTACAGCCAACAGTACTCTATCTCGTATCTGAACGCGTTGGCAGTAAATTTCCTCGCACGTATCGTAACACCAAGAGCGAGATAAAAAAATGGTTGTAAAAAGAGAATAACGTATTTTTGCTTTCTCGGTCGCTTAATTGCATTGCCAACAACCGTAATTGGATGCTATCCGCCACAGCAAAGGCTCTCGAAATTAAAGCACTGATAATAAGCCTTTTTTCCTAAACAAGGAATGACTTACTCTACGATGTTATCGTAATGCATGATGTTGTTAATGCTCCTTTGAGTTTCCACGCGACAAGTAAATACTTGAGAAATACGCGTTTGCCAGTAGCACATTCTTGCACGTTTTATTTAGCGATATACATGTATATCGATCGCTAACATGAGGCAATGGCGCGTTTAGGTTCTACCGCGACCAATATTGCCTGTCGGGCCTATGCCGGTTTTCTAGGTCAGACTTACATTACACCTAATAAGTAATTACACTAGTGAACGCGTATAAACTGCTTGACCACGTACTGGCTAGAAAGCAGCTCGTAATTGTCCGTGTAATTTTTATCGATAAATTTTATCGATTAATCATTATAGTATTAACGCGCAAACAAAAAATAATAATCTTTAAATTTTAAAATATTCTGCTGCTCTTATTATTGTTATATTATAGTTCCTTACGCCTACTCGAATTTGTATAATGAAAAACAATAATAAATAGTAAAATAATATTACACATTTCTAATTATTAATTATAAATTATGTTACCAATAAACGTATAGAATATTTCTTTTAAGCAATATTTAAAAGTCTACTACTCTAAATTTTCCAATGGTTATAAAAAAATTAAAAATGCTGTTGTTAACTCCTATAATAAAAATAAAAATATAAATCAAATAAAAAATAATCTTCACATTATATATTAAAACATTTTAGAAGCTTATATAAAATTATTAATATAATTATTTTTATTGATCAAGAATGGTTGTTCATTTAAAGTGAGGTACAGGAATTATAATTATTAAATTCTGTCTCGTTGTGGTCCATGTGGTCAACTTTTGAAAAATTAACTGTCTATAGCTCATTCAATTGCTCATTATTTATACATGTATGCACATTTGGAATTTTTGTTTGCACACTCTTAAGGAGCACTCGAAATGTGCAACCGAAAACCTATTGATTCATGCCATTTAGATAGTAACTGCAATTTGAAACTATCTACTTGACTCGATTGTTCTCGAAACTTCAATTGTTAATAACTTTTTGAACCAGAGATGTGCAAACAAAAATTTATCGATTGAGACTAAACTACGTTCCACTTAATGCTAACAAGCATCGTTTGTTTAACATTTGACAAACAACAAGGACGAAATGATTCCACGAGCATTGTGAACGTTAAATGGAACGCAGTCTAGATAAATATAATTTGTTCGTTCGGGAGGACCAGTATAAAATTAGATCTTTAAAATTGTTTACTTAATAACTTTTTTATTTATATAGAAGTGTGCAAACAAAAGTTCAAAATGTGCATATATGTGCATACAGTGAACAATCGAATGAGCTACAGAAAGTTAGTTTTGTCGAAAGCTGAGGGATCAACTTCACATGGTCTGTTATCAATTTTTTTTATTTAAAATAAATCTGTAATTAAAGAATAAAAATCAAGAAAAATAAATATTTTATTAATACGTATTTCAACCTGATACTACATACATAGGTAATGATACAGTGTGCGGACTCGTTACGATGTAAAATGCAATTGCAGCTTGCCTATATGCGTTTAGATAAATAGAAACGTGCAATTCACACGCGAACGCAATAGGATGTCGATCGACTAGTTTTACCGACGTTCACCATTTTGGGCGATGGAAATGTATCGATACGTTACAAAAAAAAAGCAAAAGCGCTGTCTCCGGGTGAAATTGAGAGATTACGTGCATTTCCTTGTTCGTCTTTGCATGCCTAAGTAAAACACACGCTTCCTACATACACACGTTTGTACCGAGCAAAATCTACCTTTAATCTATAAAACTTTCGCTTTTGAATCTTGCACGCCGGCGAAGGCCGTAAATATCAGTCGCGGTAACTAACTGTTTTCGACCTTACGTAAACAGAATTGTATTACTTTCTTTGCAATAATACTTCGTTACCGTGGCCTGATAAGACGTGGTAATTAATCTAATTAGAGTTAACATCCTATAATTATCTATTAATTAAAATAATTATTGTTCACTTTCTATCAATAATCTGAAGCATTCAGTACATGCGATAACAAATTCGTGCAAATAAACTTTACGTTAAAGACCAAATGAAATCTATTGGTTGGATTTGTGCTCGAAGTTCCTGCAATATGTCAGTAATGCACCCAGGTTAAAGGTGATAATAATGATAGGTGATAATATTCTGATCTTCTGGCTCGTATTTAAATCTCGTGTCAATAATAATGGATACAATATCTGTCGGCGACATGTCGTATTTAAGTGATATTGAATGGAGTTGCGACCCGCCGCCGGGACTCTCTCCGAGTCTCGAACAATCAACGTTCATGCGTGTCAAGTTTCAATGTTCCCGTCATCCTTGAATGTAGAGATGCAATTGTGCTAGCCTTAATAGGCAAACAAAGAGAATGTGATAATGAGCAACCTCTTAGGTATGCAAAAAATTCTCGCCTACATATCTTATTACGTACTCCCGCCCAGTTATCATTTTTTTAAAGATTCCTTTCAATCAGTAACGTTAACTGTTATGAAACTTTCGTCTGTTATTAGTACGTCATTTTTTGAAAATTATTTTTATTTGATTTTTTGTAACACACACACTAATTGTTACATGATCTTGATAAAACGGAATTCTTGTAGCACAAGAGAGCATTTAAGCAGTCAAAACAATTACAAAACGTTTTATAAAATGATAATTTATTCGAGGATTTATGGTTTATTAGATAACACGTTCAGGAATGCATTCTATATATGGGGTTACCGTTTTTCATTATACAATGTCACGTTGTCCATATTTATGAATGATACTTATTACCCAATTGATAAACAATTTTATTGCAGCAAACATAATGTCGCGCACTTGACGCTCGCAAATGATGCATATGTTAAGGATACACTGAATGCATTGAGTAAACATTTTATTGGCAAATATGTCAGTAAATGGTCTTAAGCTAATAGAAATGAATAGATATCTCATTACCACATATTTCATAAATCGTATACGTAAAAATATGTGCACCTTCAATTTCAATCTTTTGAAGACGGGACTAACGAGAGAGCTTTTTAATAAAGAAATTCGAAAAAAGACCTTATTTTCTAAGAGTTTAGAACTCTAACATAAAATTTTTTTAATTAAAATTTCAAAAGAATAATCTAATTATCATGAAACTTCGAAAGGTTTTTAATGTCGCTGAGTTTGAATGTAGTTTGAAAATATTGAATTTCAAAAGGATAGTAATCTCTTATCTTGAAAAAAGATCTACAGTCACACAGTTTATAATCAGAATTTGGAAGTCAGTTCAGACAGCAATGCTAATTGTCGTCACTTGACACTTAAAAATGCCCTAAAACTGAGTTTTATAACAATCGGATTACTTTATTTTAAAGAGAGAAAGAAAGAGAAATTATGTCCGACATATTAAACTCAAAAAAATTTTGAGGTTTATATTTTTAACTCCTCAGGTTCGCACAAATAATAAAGTACAGTCAATCCTCTTATACGATATTTCGAGAACACGGTTTCGATATAACACGATGCAAAAATTGCGACAGGTATCATACAATACGGTTCTCCGAGAGGTTTTCATATAGCACAACTTAATAAATTTGGGAAATTCTTATATAATACGAATTATGTATTTGACCTGAGGAGAAATCGTATATTATTTCAGTAATTCTGCAGTTTAGGTACAGCACAGAATCCATTCCTTTGATTTGCATCACTTTTAAGTTGCTCTTAGCACAGTTTCGATACAACGCAATGGTACGAATCAATCGTGTTATAGGAAAATTAATTCAGTTAATTGTATAGATATCAAATTACTCCTTACCTCAAATTTCATAAAAATCAAACAAGTAATTTATAAAATAAAAGAGGGTGATTCCAAATAAATTTATCAATGCACAAAAAGTTAAGGAAAGACTGTCAAACTTTGCGAATGTATATATATTTGTGATATTCACAGATGGATATATTATTTGAAATAGATATAGGTACATTTAAAATGGAAATACAAAATGCAAAATGTCTATTTTATATTTTGAATTCAAAATACATTTTCTGATAACTATTTTTACATTTTCGTTTAAATGGTTTTTACTACTAATTTCCTAATTGAAATACATTTATAAGTTGGCATTAATAGTTCTAGTAGAGTGTTAAAATCTTATCTAACGATCAACATATTTCTTCTCAAATTATAATACGTGCCTCCTATACTCAATACCAGTAGAACGCTTTTTCTTTTTTTTGTATGGCAGATTAATTATGAGATCATAGAAGAAAAATGGAGGACTCCTTCTTTGAAAAACTTATTCTTTTATTATAATTAACTTGTAACTAAAACTTTACAAAGTTTATATTATATTTTATATTGTATAAAGAATGTATATATTTTATAAAAGTTTATGATATATTATGTAAAAAATTATAATAAAGAATATTAAAAATAAAGAATATAAATTAAAATATAAATGTAAGCTATATATAAATATGAAAAGTAAATGCAGGAATATTAAAAAAGACCGTTTCAAAACC
This sequence comes from Cyphomyrmex costatus, assembly GCF_001594065.2. NCBI lineage: Eukaryota > Metazoa > Arthropoda > Insecta > Hymenoptera > Formicidae > Cyphomyrmex > Cyphomyrmex costatus. Next base: position 464,071 of record NW_017275008.1, on the reverse strand, counting down.
CATTATTAAAAACCATTTTGAAAATCTGTTTAAAAAATATCTATTTTCTATTCTGTATTTTAAATTGGTATCTAAAAACCATTTTATATTTTATATTTCCAAATGGAAAGGTTACATCTATTTATATAATTTTTGCTATTTCAAATAGATTCGCGAACCGCCATTTTACTCATTTCTAGTAATATTATATACTCCCACACAGATTTAAATAATTTTTCAATTTAAGTATTTATAAAATTTAATTTGTACATATGTGTATATAGAAAACAAACAATAAAAACATAGTAAATAAAATAAGCTTGTTTCAAAATATCTTATTTGTTTGTATAGTTCTAATTTTGAATAAATATTCATTATTAGAAAAAAAACCGAATTTGTTGATAGATACTTATATATGAAATAAGACACTATATATTCTATGACCCAAGTAGGATCGAATGCAGGAATTGAGGCCACCCACTTTTTTGATACAAAAGTTGCATTCTTCTCTGAGAACGAAAGCGAGTGTTTCATACCTTTCCTGGCGCGGAATTGTCTTTTATTTCTTAATTAAGAAGTGCGTTCAAAGAGTATTGTACCGCCTGACTATTTTTCATAAATAATATCGATAAAGATTAGAACGGTAGAGGAAACGAGGGAGAGAAAGTATCGTTTCATTTTTCTGCTTCGGAATACGAAAACGGAGAATCAAGAGTGATGAATGCGCAATAAACGAGAGAGATATTGGCAAATAAATAAAAAAAACCACATGCATCGCCGAACACGAATCTGCACTCATAAAATGCAGCATTTACTTAATTGAAATAAATATGATCAGTCACGATCTTAACGACATCTTTATTTCAATGAATGCATTCACAGCTTTCCAATCGGTGGTGGAGATTTCAAGAGAAATGCATAAACAATTTTTTTGCGAGTTAGAAAGCGCACGCATCTATATCTCCCGCTCGACAATCGACTCGCGATAAAGGACATTAAATTAATAGCACCTCATACAGAAATTTCATTATGCCTAATTAATGTGTAATTCATACAACTATCCTCGGCATTCGCTTCCTCACGTCCGCGGCGCAATATCTCATTGTTGTATAATTAAGCAATAATATGATTCAATCTCTCGTTCCATTAGAAATAATGCCTGTCTCGTCTAAATCAGCTCCGGCGTTTTCGCAATAAATTATTGCGCCTTTTCGCGCGCATCAACGCCTCCACGTGTAAACGCAATTGTTCCCCATGCATAATAGGTGGCCGCCGAACGAAACGGTCGTCCCGTACGTTGATTAGGATCTAAGAATCCGGTTATATAGGTCGCTCGTGATCGAGGGATAAGATCTACGGCGGCGTTCTGAGCGCAACGACTGACGGGCCGTTCTCCTCGTGCTCCTCGTCACGAGACGAGGCTGACGAGACTCGCCGCGCGCCGTCTATTTCATGCAAATCCGAACGAGTGTCCAGATAAGCTCGCGAGACTGCACCCGACTCGAGAGAAACCAGATTCCCTTGATCTTGCGCGCGGCGCAAGAATTATTTCACCGTGTGTGCCACACGCGGGGCCGAGTCAAGTCGCGATAATATGTTTATCATTATTACATTATCTCGACACACCGACGACGACGCTCGGTAGAGAACGATGTCGAAAGGCTTGTGCTGTTTGCTTAATTTTTTTATTTATCATCGTCGTTTACAAACGCCGGTCTATTCAAGCGTGCACGCGGACCTCCATGAGCAAACGCGATATCGTGACGGTCCCCGGAGAATTTATACAAGTTTTTCAGTAAAAGTCGCGTGTATTATTAGCGTACTTTCAAACGGTAAAATCGCCGTCTCTCTGATTTACGATGTATATGTTACGTATCACACGCGCGGCCACGCTCGCGTTTCTAGTAAAGAGTTTGCATATTAAATGTGAATTTTATCATTCTTCCTCTTAATGCTGTTAACGCTGACGTTACAAGATATCGTTTAACTACCGTTCATACAAGGATACGATTAGCACGCTTGTTGATTTATAAGACATTACGGGCTTACGATCGACAATATATGGTAATTAAAACCATCGCCTCTGTGTGCAGTGCAATTCGTGTATCTCGTTATCACGTGGATCCATTAGCATTCCCGCTTTAAGAATCAGATCGTATAAATTATTTTCCATCGTTTTTACTTCTGCTTTGTTGCCAACACGCCAATCCACGTTGCGCGTCTAACGACCTCCTCGCGGAGAAGGTTGCGATGCTATATAACTCGTAGCCTCGATCTCGCATTTATCCGAGGAAACTGATGAATTTTCCTAGGCAACGTTTGACCTTTGGGACGACTACAATAAGCAGGCGAAAGAAGCGTAAGCCAATCGAGCGAATCGATCTGGCATTCACACTATCCGTTTATATGCCACAGTAGAATAATATCGTGATGAAAAGAGAGAAACTATAATCGCTTTGTTCAATTTCATTCAATGTATGCGCATTTACGATTACCAATAAAATAATTCAATTAAGGTGTGAAAAATGTGATCAAATCTGATTTCATTCGAGATTGTAATGCGTCAATTCGAAGTCCTATTCACATACGAGTATATCTGGCACACCTAGCATTATAATCGAAAACAGTGCCTGAACGGAAAACACCAATCAGCTGCATCAAGTGATTTCGCGAGACTCGACGTACTCGATCGCGAGAGATACAGCATGAGTTTTACGGTGCCGTGTCAGTACAGTTACGATCGCTTGAATTTCAGTTTAAGTGTGTTTCTTTTCGGATTATTTACCGGCTATTACTTGCATCGAGCGTATAAAGTATTTTCTCTTACAAGTTTACGTCGCGGTAATCTTTAATCGATCGTAAATACGGAGATAATGGTAAAAGTGACGTGAAGAGAGGGCGGATTTCTTTATCCCGAAAAGCGGAACATCTTAAGAGATGTTCTCGCGTTCAAGGCTTAATGACGCGAAAATTATCTTTCGTTTGCGGCCGTTACCGCATTTCTCCGTCGAACTGTGCCACGGCAGACCGCGCGCGCGGCTATAAATCTCGTGGCGGCTGTGAGTTAATCCCGGCTAAAAACTGTGGTTATACGAGGGGAATTTAAATCATTTCAGGCTCTTTGTATTCTCATCTCGCAATTGGCTCGGCGAAAGTCTATTTTACGAACTCCCTTCTAAGCGATCCGCTTTATCGAGCACATACACCGTCTTCTGCATTCCGATATTAATGTTCGCTGTTGCGATCCAAGGAAGACACGCCGATCTAACTTAAAGCTATCGCTTTCGAAAGCATCGCAATTCGTCTATCCGTTTTCCGCGACGAAACGTTAATCGTTCATATTTAGAGAAAGCAAGACAGAGATAGGAAAAGAGAAACAGGACTAAAAAAAAAAAAAAAAAGCAAAACCGTTAGGGAAGCGAACCGGCAACAGAGTTAGGAAATCCTGGCAGCATTGCTACATATAGTGTCTGGCAATTACACAGCGATAGGCGGACCGCTCTTTCGCGTCTCGACACCAGTATGTCATGCAATAAAGTATCTTCGGGGATTTATAACGCGTTGCAAAACGGACTATCTCAATGCTCGCGACAGGCGTGCAAGTACTGACGCATCGTGAAATTGGGCGATTAGATGCTTGTGTAATCTACAAGCTGTATGTATTGATCCTACAGTAGCGTGTTATATCTCCAACACATGCACAGTCTAAACTCTCTATTTATATTCGTCGCGTGAGAGTTTATATATACAAATATCGCCCTGTCAATTAACTTTGTTTTAATTGGCAAACGGATTTGTAATATTTTAAATATTCAAGTTTTAACACGTTTCTGTTTATAGCATATTAATTACTAATAACATATTAATTACTAATTACTAATGCAAGCTGACCACCGTGTGATATATTTTTAAATATATGTATAGACAGAGAGAAAGAGAGAGAGAGAGAGAGAGAGAGAGAGAGGAGAGGCATTGCGTTTCCAAGCAATTAATAAGGAATGTAATAATATAATATTACTAATCTCGATGTAATGAGCAAATATATAACATGTAATCAAAAAGATATGAACATATTTGTTAATAATAATTGATATATATTTTTTCTTTAAAGAAAATACTTTCATAAATCAATAACTTTCTAATTTGCTATGATTTTAATAAATTATTAAAATTTTTCGTAATTTATTAATCCGCATAATAACAACTCACAACCTTCTTTTCGTATCAGCATATTAGAAATAGTTGTCTCGATGATTTGCCTCACCGACCGCTAACTAATTTGTCAACCAATTTGTAAATCAAATCGCAAGATTTGCTCATTACGGGCATCGGGAATTAGAAATACGACCGACTAAAAGAGTGCAATGCCGCAGCATCTACGGCTCACCAGCTGCAATATGCACTTACTCTTATTCCTCAGGTATCTCTAATTGGCTCGAACGATAATAACGACGAGATTCGCAACGAGCAACGTTCACGTGAGCCGATTCTAATGCATCCTCGAATCCAGGATGCACGACGTGGGATACATTTCATGCGCTCATGAGTCACGAGGAGACGCGTGGCGCTTCGCGACTATATAGTGAACTTTAACACAGACAGTCCTTGAATCGAGCTTCTTCAATGCGCAATCCCGCGATGCAACGCGGTGTAATCGTAATGCATGAGTGCGTGTACCCGCGATTCGTGACTGTTCGTGACTCGTCACAATGACCGCCGGCAAAAGTCATCGCGATCCACGATGTTACTATTTTTCCCGTTTCTTATCCATGCCGGCTTTGCGCGGCGCATGGCGTTCGAACAATCTTTCTCTGTCATCTCTCTGCCGATCTTAAGAAATAAATCCGATCGAGTCGTGACGAGGTTTTTTTTTTTTACCTGATTTATGCACGCTCTCAGTGCTTCTGCTTGGATTTGAATACCAAAGTCAATCTTACGTAGCGTCCTGTTACATATTAAAAATGATTTATTTTTGATAATTCATATTATGTATATTTTAGTGTGTTAATATTAAACAATATATGTAGATTTTTTAAATATATTTTTTGCTGCTATAGATCTTGAAGTAAATAAATCAGTTTACAGTTTAAAAAGAATTATAATACAATTTGGATATATTTATGTATGTTTATTAATGGTAAAACTTTACTTTTATCTATTTAAAATTAATACACAAGGTGTAAAAACTAATTTTAATTAATTCTTGACATACATCTAATATGTTGATTAATTGTCAGTATATTTTTAATGATACAAATGCTCTTTTGTAAAAAAAAAAAAACTGCAAAGTATTAGTCTTATCATTTATTAAGATTAATGGCCACGATAATAAAAAGCAGAGCTTACTTGTATTGGAACGCAATATAAAAAAGTGTCAATAATAATCCATGATATGCATCTCGCGTGCATTCTTCGACCGGTGCATTTATGCCTTCACATTCTTTGTCACATAATTGCCGACTTAATTGCGTTGTCCACTCGATCATAAGATTTGCAAGCAGTGTTAAAAATTCCTTTTGTACCTTCGCGTTGCAGTCCTTGAGCCTCTGGAATGTAATTGACCGTACATTGTTCGTGACTCGCACTAAAATAAAAGTCATGAAAATTTATAGACTTCTTTTACTTCGTCTGCTTGTATATACTGCAATGTGATCGTCGCTGAAGATGATAACGCATGCATTATGGTAAGCGGAATGAAGATAAAACTTCAATAAAATTTAACGGAATCATATCTTCAAAGAAAATGTCTTTTGAATCAACTTCGCCGTAGACTCGTATTAAGCAAGAGAACCGTATTTAATGTATCATCAAAATTATTTTAAGGAATATATTGTAATTTCCGAAAGAATACAGTAGTTCGATAAAATTATTTTAAATATTAAATTTTACGATCTTTTACTTTTCCAAGATATAATTTTATATTTTAGTCATTTTTATAAAATCATTCATAAAATTAGATCATCTAGTAGATATGCATGAAAAGAAAGACAATTTTGTTGAAATAACTAAAAATTTAGCTTTAGATGTGTTATCTTTATCTGAATTTTTGAATATTCCAACAAAATTGTTCTTTTTGCATAGATATATTTTGCTTTGCATGGTACCTGAAACAGGAAAGATCTTCAAAGATCTAACTGTGCAACAAAGTTACACAACAAGCCTCGCTACATCGCCTGCAATTTGTCGAAGAACGAGAACTTGTGGCTCTTCTCTCGGTGGTTTCGTGACACACCGGGCTTTATTGCCGCAATACGAAATACCATTGCGATTGCAAGACGGCTTCTCAATGAATTTAATCTCTGGCATGGTCTCTTTATTGAACAAAGGAACAATAGGGTGTACACTGTCTCAGGATCGGAAGCTAATTTCGTCTTCGTTGCAATCGACAAGTTTGATCATCCGTTCAAGCTTGTGCTTTTCGCAAGTGCTTGTCGCTCTTTTCAATGCGCCTTTATTCGCGCGTGACACCAACCTGTGTGAATTTCAAAAGTTGAGAAGTCTACTTGACACGGGATGCCACTAAAGAAATGATATCGTAAACGTTCACAAGCGACAGCGATTATCAGTATCCGTGGTAAATCACTGTAAATCACAAATGCAGTAACAAAATTCTATACACTTCATTAGACACTGCTATATAAAGTTCTCGGTTATTAAAATATTTCTCTTGCAATATTTGAAGTGTCGCGCATTATTCTAAAAAGAAAAATGACAAAATATTTCTTTGATGGTGCAAAGTCTGCACTTTGGCAATGTTCATAGACAGTGTTTCTTACGTATCCTACGTCACGTGTGTTCACTGTTTCGAAAGCGAATACTAAGCTGGCGCTGCACTGGCAACAACTCTACTTCTACTTTTTATCTTTATAGACATTTTTATAAACACGGTTAGGAATTCGCACAGTAAATTTCATTGTGTACGCCAGCCAGTTTTAGCGACGCTATACTTTCCCGTATGTGTGCAACCCTGATCTTTTCAAGAGCAAAAAATGTTTCGCAATACATCAAAATAAAATCGAAGCATTTTAGAGATAATTGCACATTGCATATCGTAAAAATTACGGGTAATTGCTTTGTTTAGGTTTAGATACTTTAGATATGTTCTGCTAGAAAAAAAAACAAATGTCGCAAGGACAATATTAAGTAGTACGTAATATTTGTGAAAAATCTTAGTCTTTTTAATATCATTCGCTCGTAAAACGTCCTCTAAAAAAAGGCATATAAAATCTAAAAATGATTAAAGATTATTAATAAATCCATTCTTTTCAATTATTGCTGTCACATATTAAAAAGTTTATCTAATAGAAATCGAAAGTGAAAGCGGTAGCAGCAAATTGATTAAATGTAGAATGAGAAAAATTTCTAAATAGCTATTTCATGACTTGCAACTTCAAGAACTTAAATTACAATGTAACAAAACAAGATTTAATCATTTTACAACCCAAAGCATTCACAAACAGGCGACACGTGCACGGATGAGCACGTGGCGTGCGTTTAGTGTGGCCCACATGTTCAGTGAAGGGTTTGAGCAATCAATGACGAAGGTGCAATCAGTGACGATCAACAAGAGTCCAATCAAGCAATAAGTAATATCATATGACTAAAGTGGAAATTAGTTCCAATACAGCACGCGCTGTCGATGTATTGATTGTGGTTACCATGTAATTATGGTTCGCGCTTAAACTAGAAAAATATATGTCTTTGAAATATTACCTATATGCGTCTAAGTAAAACAAATTTTAAGTCATTTGCATAAATAATCCCGGTATTAATAAATCATTCGCGATAACGAAGTTGATTAATGATTGGCACGTGATTTCATTTACCGAATATCGATCGTATTCCCGCAAAAGGCGAGCATTTACATTTCATCAATTAATGTTATAAAACTTTAATAATTTTCCCGTTTATCAACATTACAACAACTATGCTTTTTCATAAATAATGTTGGTAAAAAGTAAACAATCATAAATAGTTTTTTAAATAATTTGCACTTAGAAAAAAATAACGGTAATAATACCGAAAAATCTGCAATTATTTCAACCTATACACGCAATACCTATTAAAAAAGCCAGAAAATCAATCTTATAAATTAATTTATTACGATTTAAGTGCAATGTAATTTGTATAATTACATAGAGTAATTAAATAGCGTAGATTTGTCGCTCGTGTTGTGCAGACATCGCGTCTATCCTTCGTGTCATAAAATGAAATTAACGAGTAATACTCTCACACAACCTGTCTTATAACTTTTCTTATAAGTGTAGCTTAATAAGACGGTCCTTTATATCCCAACAAGAACGTGACAGCAATTATATTATACATATAATACACTTAAGCTCGACAAGATCAACGTCAATCGACGTATCAAATCGCGATCTTGCACGCGGATTGAAGGCGAGTTTCGTATTATTTTCATTCCTTCGCGTAACAGCGGATTAACGATTTTTCGCGCAGCCGTGTGTATTTCACTCGTGAAAGGCGCACGGAAAATAAATTGTCCGATTTTATGTCGTTTTGATCAATAAAGTTAGACATGCGCTATATTTCTAAACTTGTCTCGCGTGCGTTCGGCCACACGATCAATTGACGCGATTATTTCTGAACTACTCTTAATTTAAATCCCCGGCCGATTTCGTCTGTCATAATATTTTATCGTTCATAGATGCATCAGCCAGACTGCACCGACGTTTAAATCTTGACTGCCAATTTTAATACAGTGGCAGAATTAAAAGCTGCAAAAGCTATATACATAACGCGCGGTACAGTATATGTAATTATAATAATTTAATCAATAATATAATTATAACAACTGTAATAAATTTCAATTACGAAAATATTTTGATTAATTAAAATTTATTACAATTTTTATATTTTGTGCGTTAAACTCTAAATAAATTAAATGATGAAGTTTTATAATTAATAAACATAAATTCATCCAGAGAGATTGTAATCTTTCTAATAACTATAAACTGACTAATCTACCTATTTATTTAATTAAAGTATGAAGGTATTATTAAAATGAATGATCAAAATAATCTGCTCGAGAAATAAAAAATAAAGCTTTAATCTAATAATTCACATTATAATCACGCTATAATCTTTTAATACTTCAATCTTTACTCAAGATCGTATATTGCAAAATCGATGATTGTCTCAATTGCCTATACTGTTTACGAATGCCACGAGAAAAAGAACATTCCACATCGTTCGGATAATTATTCGGGAGAATCCACGAGGAATGGACACGCGCCGTGGTTTCACCACGCAAGTTATATCGTCGATTTCCGGGTGTACATTGCGGCGCACGAGAAATCACGGCGCTCTCCGTGGAACGTTCAGACGTATCGCAGATTTCGCGATCGTCTTCCGTGCCGACATGCCGAGTGCGCGTTTCAAAGAACCTCGAGGGAACACTCGATGGCGTGCCAGCCGCGTTCTGTTTGGCGGTGACTTATGTACTGTCAGCTCTCGTGCGGGTCTCGCATTAAACACTTTCTCGATTCGATCCTTAAAATACCCGACCCTCAAGGATCGCGCGATAAGCACTGCAGATCGTATTACGAAACGTACAATGCAATAGTCTTCCTTCCGCGGGCTGCTGCGAAATCGCGTTCTGGACAGTTAACGCTTGCACGTGTCATGACTCCTCGAAGACTTGCCAACCCGTGTTGGAGTGACTTAAACGGATAATTGAGTATTATCAATCCTAGCGTGCATGACTAAATGCAAATTCATTTATATAACTGAGGGCTAACACGTTTCTTAAACATGGAAGAGATTTCTTTCTCTAATAAAAATTTTAAGAGATAATTTCATCACATGTAATACGATACTTAAGAATAAAAGAACGCTGAAAGCAATTTTCATCGACCAAATTATTATTGAAAAAATTGAAATTAAAAATTTTTTTTTATTAAAACTTTGGAGCATATACGTTTCAATATTTTTCAATTTGTTTGAAAATGAAAAATAATTTCATGTTATTCCTTGTCAGTGATACATATAATTCAAGCAAATTTGGAACTATATTAAGATAAAAACAATCGGACAGTCGAGAAGAGGTTGGGCCGTTTTTTCTAGTTGCAATGAGATATAAACGTTTCATTCTGTGCAAGCGTAGCAGCTCAAGCACTAGAATCGCAGTAGTTGCATAAGGCCGTCTACCACATACTGTGCGAGGTGCCGCGTTCACCGAAGAATGTTTTAAATATCGTTAGATTTTTTTGCCACGCATGTAACTTTCTATGCTTTATACTGAACAATTACGTCGTCGCAAAAAATGAGAAACCCGGACGCGGTTTCGCGATCTTTACGATCGCATTTGAAAAAGGAAAGCTCATACATAGTGCAATTACAAGGACGCGCCTCTTTCCATTCGCCTAAAAGCTAACTTCATATAATAATAATAGATACGATTATTCAACAAAGATTCTTAAATATCTGAATGTTTCATGTAAATTTACAAGATTTCATTAATATTATTACTATTTAAAAAAAAGCTATTTTATTTAAAGTAATCTCTATATTTTTATATAAAGATTATATTAAAAATCATCAAATGATATTTTATATATATATATATATACATGCAAATTAAAAATTATTATTTTTTATTATCATACGCAATCTTTAAGGAAAACATAATATAGTTTCAAAATTGTATAATTCCTTTACAAGAATTTTTCTTCGAATAAAATATTGTCACATAACAATAGATACAATTATATTAAATAACTATATAATATTTAAATATGAGACGCCGCATCGATGCTTTTTCAGTAAGATTTGATGATTTTATGGTACAGAAATGTAAGCAAAGTGACATAATGACACTAGAATTAGATAACAAACTTCATCGTAAAGAGTCATTAAACTCTGGGACGCATGGATGAAGAAATATAGATTCGACAAGAGCAAAACCGGATAGAAATAGCGCAACGCGAATTGTACATCAATAATTTCAATTTATCTATTACTCTCGTGGAGACCAAACTCTAAAATGAAAATCAATCTTTTTATTCATTGGCAAAAGTCATATACATATATATATGTATAGAGAGAGAGAGAGAAAGAGGGGAAAACAAAACTTACACATCTAGAAAATATTTGAATCGATTTTTCGCAATGCACAGAAAAAGAAATTAAAATGTTATTATTGCATTTATTTACAGTACGAAGTTGTAAGATTAAACAATTGTTTACGAATATTCGTTGTCATCGCAGACAATTTTGGCTACGATTTAAGTGCGGAAATATTTGCAATTATAAGACTACAAGAGTTAAGCAAGATCAGACTCGCTTTCCATTTTATATCGTCCCTATGATTTAATCGAGGATTTAATCTCACGATAATAGCTGCATATATTTCCGTACAGTCACTTGAAAGTTATTTTATTATCGAAATGTTGCTCCGTTTACATACAAACGTAAAATAAATTTTCGGTAAACAATTTTATTCAATGCGGATATGTATAATGCTTAAAAATATTATATGAGATATCGTGCATGCCTTGGAGTAATTTATGTTGGAAAATAATGAGAATATTTTTACACAATATATATTTCGTTAAATACAAAAATAAGACGGAAAAGTTTCGTTAATCGATTATTTGGTTAGGAAGTTACGAGTTAAGCAAGGCAATTAATCAATAACAAGAGATACATTTCCAAAATTCATTTTGTCATTGTTAAAAGAAAAGACAAACATACAAAATTAAATACTTTTCATTAACTTTCTTTTATATTTAATTTTAATTAAAATTTTACAAAGAGAAAGAGAGAGAGAGAGAGAGAAAGAGAGAGCATAAAGACATGAAGATTGCGCGTACTTATACATAGAATTTCGGCTAATTACTTAATCAGTCACAGTAAGTTGAAAACCGATGGTTGCATACATATATAAATAATTATAGAAATACGAAGGATAACGTTCTGTGCATGCGCGAGTGCACGCGAAGACGCACACTTGCATTTCCTTCAAAGACAGCTGCGAGAGAGATTTCCTACTCGATGGAGTGGATATGTGCCAATGGCTTGCACGATAATTGCACATCAATTATCCGCGTACGAAGAGAGGAGCTGCAGTCGAGAGTTTCACTTTTGTTTCGAACGACTGATTAAACAAATTCAACTAAATACGTTTTTCTTATCTCAATGCGTGTCGTTGCAAAATTTCATTCGCTCGTGTCCTTTTTCGTGTCAACGTATATAATTTTTCACTGAAAAAGAAAAACTCAACAGCTACTTACAGCTTTTGCGCCATAAAGGGATAAAATAAGGATTTCGATTGCTGACCTTTTTGAGATTACAAGTTCGTACATAGCGATCAGATTTAAAACGCTCCCTCTTGCTCGGACTATGGATTCGTGGGCGCTGAAAGTACGATTATACCGTGTTTCCACTAAATCGCAGCGGTGTCTAATCATAGCCCCCGTAACCGTAATCCCCTGGCAACATCGGCGTTATTACCACATTCTCACAGCACTAGCGCGAAATTATTATTGACGCCCAACAATGCCTTGGCGCAATTAGAGGAGAGTACCAATGCAGTGGCGTAGCAATTTCTATCTCGCCATTCCGTGGCCAAGAGAGTGGATCTTAGCGTCTCGTAGCTCGGTAGAAATTTTTGCTCCGCTCGCGAAAAGTTGCCGGTCACTGTCGAACCAATGAGGGACAACGCATTACAAGAGATCGACGTGGTCCGGTGAGCGTAAAACCTACTCGAGACTGTCAGTCCCGATTTCTTTTCGCAGTCGCGCTTGATCACGCGCCACACTGCTTGTGAGACACATATATTATCCTCTTTTTAACTCCATAATTTAATCGTAACGTTCGTGCTTTATAATCTTCAAACAATTATATAAGTGCATTCGCACCTATAAAAGCATAAAGTGTCGGAGGCAATAGATGGATGTCAAATGTTATTCTTCATATTAATCTATCGATTTGGTTTATAAGTCAATCGAAAGATCTCACGTATCTGATCGATCGCAGCGAAATAGCGTACACGATAATCGGTTGTCGAGTTAGTGACAGTTAATTACTATGAGCACCAATAGATATAAAATAGCGCGCAACACGCAATAATCGCTCGTCGAATCAGCGATAATTAATTGTTGTTCACAGCGATTACGCAGTTCAATCTGTTGCGTACAATCACTTAACACCTAAGGTTTTGTTATTTTGCGTTTATACATCAGCAGAGATAAATTACTTCGCGCGACTGCTACTGATTGAATAACCAGTTTTGTGAATTGCAAGACATTTTTGAAAGAGAAAGATGGTAATCGATATGACTCGTAAAAAGTCTGCATTGCGAACAACTAATAGCTGTAAGAGTTTTGCATATTTTATAGCGACTCGAATATGACGTAGCCCAATGTCACCGTCCGAATAACCGCAATTTTTTAAACGTGTCTCTACACAATAAGAGGCATTTTAAAGAAAACTTACTCTGAAAGAAAAAAATACTTTATATTTTTGTTATTATTAAATAGTATGCTCAAAATTTCTGATTGAAAATAAATAAACCAGAAAAGATATTTTGATTATCAATCTAAATTCTAGTTACCTCAACTAGAATTAGAATATCTTTCAACTAGAAAATTATGATTTATTCGTTTTCAACTAGAATTCCGCAGTTAATGTAAATAGGCTTTTTTCAGTACATGAAACATATTTCACAAACGTTAAAACATATCGTTCACACTTTCTATGTATTTGGTGTTTAATTTTAATTTATTTTGATACTCATTGTTTCTTCCAACTTTGGTATCGATATTCAATCTAACATTAAACAAAATAATGCGATAATGATAATTAACTACATCTTGAACTGCTGTTCTCTGAACCTACAAATGATCTTTTTTCTTTGACGATATTATTGTGCATCGCTTGATCTCTCAATCGCGATCGCGCTTTACTACCGATTGATTGACAACGGTATAATTACCGGCACGAGTTCGAGCTATATATTACGTCGGGTATGCGCGCAATATCGAAAGACGCGAACGTTTAATGAACCTACCCATCCGTCTTCGTAATTTCACGTCTAAATCGTGAAATTCTCATACTGTATCCCTAACGTTTTCCCTTTCCTCTTCATGTTACGGCGTTTCTGTGATTGATATCATTAACTCTCGGGGGAAAATCAAGTTTTCGCATTCGTATGCGTCCATGTGTAATTATTTGATGAAGCGATCATGAAGCAATAGTGGACTCAATTTATTTCCACGGCACGTACGATCACTCATTTTACCTCACTTGCAAATTGGCAACTGCGATACTCAAGCAAAGAAAGGGCGATATTTCTACTTTCTCTTCTGAATGAAGACGAGTTAAACACTCAATGATTACCTTCAAGGTACATTATTACATACTACTGCGTCGATGCAGATGAAATAATTACATTTCCGGAGTGTTTCAATTGCGCATGTCTATATAGCAGAGGTTCAAATTATTGGCATGATTTTCTAAGAACTAATCTCAATGCTAAATAAATTTAAATTATTTGTATATACTTCCAATATATTAGAATTTTGTTAATTTAATTTTCATCACAGTAAGTATAAACGGTATATAAGCATCAAAGTATATTTCTATTTCACATATCTATATTCAGAAACGCATATATATCTAACAGCAGTGCTACGAAACGTACTGCCATACGAAATTTCATAACATCGCTGACGAAAGTTTGCCACAAAATTATATACAACAGCTTCAATCTCTGTCAAATATATTTTTATATTTCTTAAACATCAAATACCGTAATTATCACGAAGTAATAGGTTGCAATAGAATTAAATGTAATAGAATTAAACAATGACAAACGTAGGTTGTGAAACGCGCGTGAGAAATGAATAGTTAAATATTAGAAACTGTGTCTATTAACCCGACCGTATGAAAAAGATAATTATTTATTATTATACTTTTATTTATTTTATAAAATCATAAATCAGATATTTTAAAAAATAATAAATAAAGTAATATACATATATACAATCAGAAATTCATCAGTAATGTACAGAACAACAAAGTGAGAAGTGTACAAAGAAATATGTGCAAATTGAGAAGAAACAGATAAGCAACTTCGGCGAACATCATTCAGCTGTGAAAGAAAATATTTGTGTACCGGTAAAGTGTGACGGTTTGGTTAATCCATTATATAGGAGTAATGCATTGCCACAATGTATACTTGTAATCGTAGCTCACATAGCGACAATTAAGGCCGGATTGTACGTAGTCAAGATATCATTCTCTCGTTCAATGATAATTTATCGAAGAAGCAGTATAGCGTAGCATTTTATCGTTTCATACATCCACGGATTGTGAAAACGCTCGTCACGAAATACGGCTGCTGCGAAACGTTCCGAATCTCCGGAGATTGCGGCCATCAAAGAAAACTTTTAAGGTGCATTAGAGTGACGGGATCGCGGCTGGACAAATCGATGGCACGGAACGTTATTAACGTCATTAACGTGCGGTCTTTCGTCATTAGAAAGCGTTTCTTTGATGCGCGAGAAAGTGTTTTCCTTCAGATCGAACAGCAATCGATCCCCGTTAAATTTTAATTGGAAGAGTGTGCCAATTTGCATTAAAGTAAAAAGTTGTAAGTTCCACAAGTACTCTTGAGGTTTATAATTAAAAAATTTTAACGGCATTAAAGTTTTATATCTAATATCTTATTTAAATTTTTCTTAAATATTAAAAAATTTATTCCTTAAATAAATCTAAATTAAAAAAAAAATGTTACGTATGTTAAAAAGTATCTTGTCGGACGACTATTTAAATATTTTAAATTTTACATGATAATTCATTCTTAGCAATTAGCCACGACAGATTATGTCATTGATGCGTATCTATTAATACCAGTTATCTATATGGAATAATTTCATATCTATATACATTTATGCGCTCATTATTGTTGAGACGAATTCGAGATCTAAATGTGAGCGATTTCATTGTATGATGCACATCGATTAATTATAAAATCGATGGGCATCGCTTTGCATCTGGCACGACGAGTTTTGCATGCACTTATCCGAGGCAAACAGCTGTTAGAGGCGAATGAACGGTATGTTTTAGCGAAGGTTTAGATATGAAAGTGCTTACTCGTGTGGACTGTATTGGTGGACTATATTTATATGAAAAGAGACGAGAGAGAAGAAGACTGGGAAGAGAGAGTCGTGAGGAAAAGATTATTGTATAACAGTACGGGCGCAACGATGTATCGATAAGGAGTAAAGCGCACACGTCTAAATGTAGCCATGTAATTAATATGTTACCGACAGGATTCCGATACTGTGTAAACTTTCTACTAATAATGATTTTATTTCCATCATGTCGCGAAGTGCAGTTAATACACGGTGTAGGTTGCGACCTAATCAGCAGAACACGTGGTAGATTACTATTATTGTCATCGGCAACCATGACCTGCCACAGTGGTGACATGCAACAAGTGCGCTTCACTCATGAGGCAAAGATTATCTCCGTCTCCGATTGCAAGCGAATAAATGAAGGTCACGACATGTGTTTCGTGATACCTGTTAAACTACTATATGTCGAGGAAAAGCAAAGGTAATATGTTGCTTTCGTTGAAAATGAAAGTTCGAGTATTCTATAGGAATAAAAGGAACGTCCCAGTCGACACAAAGGATAACATAACATCAATGTATTATATTTTCACACTCAACAACGTAAATGTAATATAAAGAAATGGTGTTACAAAACAGTTACGTTTTGAATGCGGTTACGTGTTGAATGCAAAATTATGATATATATTATATTAACTTTACACTGTCGACATTTTGTTTATTAAAATAGTGATTCTTTTTTCTCAAAAATTTTTCTATATAAAAAAGTTTTATATTTTATAAAATAAAATTAATTGGATTTAAAAAAATAATGTTCAAATAAAAGAAATTTTTTCTTTAAGTGCACTTTTAGCGAAGACACATTTCTTTGAATCAAAAAACCTTTCTCTGTGTGTAAATATAATCTTCAAAAGAGAATTTTTTTTTCAGATGTGTACACACATATACCAATACATATACGCACACATAAAAGACAGATTATATTTTTCTTAAAGTCTAAACGAAAAATAGTACCTACTCGTAATAACAGCCTTTAGGCGACTACGCAATTTATGTGGTTTGCACATGGCGACATTGAACAGCGCGGGTGATTGCCTTCCTTCGAAGAATAGTTTAGAAATTAACCAAACAATCAGGAGTTCCTATCCTAGGATTGCATACCTCTTTCGTAAGTCATTATCTGTCTTATTGTTGCACAAGGAATGACCTTTAGAATTCCATTACAAAAATGGTATGTGCGTTGATTGTTAAACTATTCCAATTAAGCAACTCATTAATTCCTATTCTTTTACGAGGCAACAGTCTTTTATACCAGATCATAAAATCTTCAAATTCCATCGACGGATCATCATCACGACGATGTTTTTCGTAGCACGCGACAACATTATATATTTTCAAGGAAAGACTTTCTCGTTGCAATACAAAACATTGGAAATATTAGCACCGTACACTGACCGCTAAGATATTATCTTGCTAAACCAGTTACCGCGCAACCTGTTATCCTTGACAAACACGAATATTTGTATCCAGAAAGAACTAATTTGATATGCAGTGTATCGGTTTAACCGGCTCGAGACTAGAATTTGATACTTCCGAATATAGAAAGAGAGTCTTCGGAGAGATAACGTAAGAACCGGTATTACGATAATTGAATCATCTTGACTCCATTGCTTTTCCCTTTCAAAAATCGTTTTTCTCCTCGATGTTAGTTTATCTTCGTATCGTTCATATTAACTACACGAATATGTGTCACGCAAATGATTTACAGTCGTCGACGTACAACATATATATTCTTATGTTCTTTTCACTTAATTTTCTAATTAATATATCTACGTGCATCGAGAGATTACGCTGTGTTAGCGTTATTTGTGGCTCGCGAAGTGGCGTCAGAAGTGCGCAAGATATGGTTTTCTTGCGACACCGTCGTCATGCACGGTCCCGATAAGCTCCTTTCGTGCCATAGAAGAGTGCCGACTATTGCACCGGGAGAGTCGTATACGATTCGACGAGAATTTACAGAATCGCGGTACCAATCACCGTATAGCTGCAATGTCCCGCGACCGTGGAAACGTTCCGCTTCGACATTGCCACTTGTACATGCAAATCGTGGGTTGTCTCGACAAATTTGACCGGCAAAACCAGTTGCAGACAACTTGTAATAGCGGACTTGTAACCTGTCCGTTTCCTAGCGTGTTTTCTAGCAATCAAGAAGTGTACTCGCATGGCATCTATTGAAAATTATATTGGTAGCACATTGAGATTGTAATACAGCTGGTGTCAATCGCTTTTCGATCAATGTTTGCGTTCTGTAGAAAAAAAAAGCATCCTTATGACCGGTATTTATATAGTCTATTCTTATGCAAGATCGTCACAAGACCGTCTTAAAGTAATGTCTTAATGCGACTCTCTGGATTTGTGACATCTTGAAACTGTGTATATTTGAGACAAACTTAAATATAAGAATCAACTATAAATACTGGCCTGTAACTGTTATAAGATTCTTTAACATAATTGCTCTTAGCTCACTCGCTCTAAATGTATAAACCATTACATTAAAGAATTTTACAACAGTTACAAAACTGCTTGTTCTACTGAAAGTACCATTTTCTCAATAATTTCTAACTATAACGCAAATTTCTAACTATACTTAAAAACCGAATTTCCATTACCGTGTACAATATATTTGCCTATGTTTCACTTTAACGATGTACTAATTTTAATTTTGTGCTATTTTGTTGCAGGTAAGCTTGGATCAACTTCTGAGGCTCAGAAGAAACAGATTCAGGATAGGGTACGTGACTTGTTTGACATTTATAAAGTGCAAAGCAATGTACCTATTGCCATAGAGACGATCATAATTTTTCTTTTCTAAATACCTAATGCTTGCATATATCGACAAAATAAATTCGGCCACTCCTCTCTCCACCTCGTAAACGCAACACAATAGTTCGATATTGACGGGTGTCAAAAATTATTCGTTCGTACGTCAGAACGAACGTCTCTCGTTCGGCACCAGCTGTGCTTTTGACGCCGGAGCGTTGCGTAATTTCTGGCCGATTACCGAAACCAGCGATGCGCATCGCACACGACTACTCCAGAATTCCATTCCAATTCATTTAATACGATTACGTATGCGCGCATCGCTCTCTCTACGTGTTACACACCATAAGCTTTACGTGTCTACTATGCAACCGGTGGTTTATGCGCTCGTTCCTGTGAATCGTGCACGCACACAAACGCAAGATGGGTGTGTTACATGCGGCACGCATATCGGTTCATTCGTGCTATTCCGGAGCGTGAAGAGAGGTCGACAGGCTAATCAGACTATGACGCTCGAAGCAGTAAGTTTTAGCGCCGTAAAAACCGCGCGACTCGTAATGAAAATTCCGAGTTATATGCGGGAGCGCTGGCCAAGTTAGAAAGTGAATCCTCATACGCATTCAAATGAACCGCGCCGCCGCGGTTTGCAAACACAATCGATTAGCGAAACAGTCGAAAATACGTGGCTCGCGTGTAAACCAGAACTGCGAGTTGTTCTAAGGCCGCTGTATTGAATACTTGTCATCTAAAAACGCACACGTATAACACATGAAGTACTAAGGAGTGCTTTCTATACATATACCGAATATTTTTGTAATATTTACAAAAGCTAAATGGATCTAAAATTAGTTTCGTTGTGGACCATGAAAATAATTATGTAGGAATCTCAATTATGATCAATGTTGCAAAAAGTTTGGACATTTTAGCAACTAGTTCGCATGTCCTATACATAATTACTCAATGGCGCGATATTATTTTCAGATCTATATGTGTGTAACTAAATTTTTTAATACTTCCGCAAAACTATTTTCTTTCGGTGTAAAAACCTGAAATCTTTTTATTAATTAGAAATAATAACGTAACGTTTTATTATCACATTGATTACAAATATATAGTATTGATCAGTAGGCACTTTATCAGTATACCTAATAATTAATTTTATTAAGAAATTAATAAATTGATACACTGTCGAATCGTTTACGTTTCAGAATAAACATCGTATGGTTAATTATAATTGATTATATGTGCTTGCTCGATGTCTAAGGAGATAAAAGCATTGCACGTGGAAAAGTTACACGCTCTTGAGTACTTATGTGTCATCATAAATACAGGATGGTAAAAAAAAGAATGCGATTATCGCCTTAACTCATTTGATTTACGCGATCCAGGGTGTACTTGTGTAAATCTTCTGCAATCCAGTGCACGGGAAATTACTATATCATGTTTATTTATAGCACACCGCTTGCTACACACGATTAATACGATCATTACGTATTGTAATAGCTTAGATTCGCCGGACTGTTCAATGAGAGCGACCGTAAGCTATTGCTGCGGCCGGCGAGTAATTGAATGTCCACGGCAGGACGGCAGGCGAGGAGTAAAAACACGCAAATAGACGTAAGAACGAGGTTCTTGAAGATGTACTCGCGGTAGACGTTAAAGTGACAGCGCATGGCAGAATCTCGTAAAATAAATCTGACGAGAAATCTCCTTCAAACTGTCGCGCTCCGTCCGAATGGCTTCTCTGAAACGTGACTTTATTACGCGTAGCGTTACACTTAATTAACTAAGCTATAAAATATTGTTGAAACGTCCGATAAGTACCGGCCATTTTGTAATTATTTCTTCACGTATGTATAACCAAGACCAATCAAAAGTTTCTCACCTTTTGAGAATGTATAGTTTTATTTAGATCAATATAGTTTATATAATACGGAAACAGGATATAAAATTTTCGAAGTTACTTCCTTCGAGAAAGTTACAATTCGGTTTCTAACTGGCTAACTGGAATTTAAAGAAATTACTTTCTCCGGGAATACTTTGCAACAATCGACGATGTATGGGACGATCAGTTGGATGACGTACGGATCATAGCACCGCTTTAAACCATATCTGTATCTGATTCGAAATTATAGTATTGGAGAAACCAGTTAAATAATTACGTTTGTAAAATACCGGCAATCTATATGCAATCTACTACTTCGATCTGTTCTTCCATGCAATCTCATATGATTCGATTCGTGTCGGTGCTCGCTTAGTTTTACCGATTTACCACTGCTTTCTTGCTCATTATGGATTTACAAGATATATGGATTTCTTGGCAGATGAATATCTTCATACTCCTTTACATTTCTTCCTTTGCAATTTACCGCACGTTTGTCAAAATTAATTACAATTCTGTAGAAATATCAACGCATAAAAGATTTTCTGAAAAAATTATTCAATTTCTAAATACATGTACTCGTATTTATATGCTATTACGTTACCACTTTTATATATTATTACCGCCTTTTTGTCATAAAAAATATATCGTTCCTTATACGTTTGAAAAAAAGGAGGAAAAATATACATAATCTGATTTATCAATGTCAGCCTTGATGTTTGCTCGACAATTTGTCGCTGTCACGTAAGCTACTCGATGATCTGAAGTAATTATGCGTAACGGTGCATACGGTGATATATGTAATGAAAGGATTTAGATCACTTCGTAACAATTTACTCAGTAATTCGAACCATTTTGCGGTTTTGCTATCGTACGTTTAATTCTGTCTAATAGAAATAATAATATATGAAAAGATAAATATTTCTTCCACTTTAATGATAATAGGATTATTCATTATCTTACACAAGTCGGGTCACTAACAAAATAATCAAATGAATAATTCCGATGTCGACATAATAATACGTATCGCACGCGAGTTCAAAGACAATAAGTGGACTGACCAATGCTCGATAATGATTTATGCTTCATGGATCATATATACGTATAAACGACCTCTATGCATTTCACGGTGACGCAAAAGAAATCACTTTATGTTCTGAGACTAGAGAATGGATAATACGTCCGCTGTTACCGTTCGCCGAGATCCTTCTTGAACGTAAAAGGAAATCGAATGTGGTTGCCGCGCGAAATTTCCTAATAATATGTCTTCCTTAAAGAGTCGTTCGCAAAAATTGTCCAACCAACCGCGTTCCAGAAATGCCTTCGCACCAATCCGACAGTTCCTTTCGTTTTTCCGGTGCTCTCCATATCTGTCGATTCTTTCGAAATGCACGACACCTCATGATTGCCGGCACTGCCGATTTCGATAGTCGGTCGAATGCCGAGCTAACGAGCTTAAACTCGAGCGAGAAAATAGTGGGTGCTATGGTTGAATGAGAAATTCGATTCAATGCGTGTTCCGAAGATTTGTAAATTGCCGATCGCTGATCTGCTCTCAACACAATTTCGAATAGATTCTCAATGGGACGCCGAAAAAAAAATCGCGATACGCAAAAGACACGAAGGAAGGTAAAAGTGACGTCTTGTACCGTAGCCGAATGTAGTAGCCTCCAGTTCCTCATATCTCCTGCCTTTTAAGAAATCCGACCAGGTGAAGTAACGGCACTTGTGTTTCTCTGGTCTCCTTGCTGTCCAGCTTATGTCAGGATCACATACACGCAGTAGCCCGATCAACAGACAAAAATGGTAGCCGAGAGACATTCTCCGTCCGGTCAACTCACGTAAATAAGGACGTGCTATTTGTTTTGTCAAGTTATAATACTTATCGTTTTATCAAACATTTTTTAAGGTGAAATAAAAAAAAAAACAATTAAGTAAAGAAATATGAAAATCGTTTAAATACTTAGGACCGTCACACAAAATGATAAGTTACATAAACATAGCATAAGGTTTCTGACCAATGAGCATCCAACATAAAAACGTCATGTCTTTCTGTCATGATTCACATAAGATGCGCTTTTGGTCCAAAAGTCTTATGCTATGGTTATGCAGCTATATCATTTTGTGTGATGGCCCTCTTACACATTATTATGTATTTTACACATACAAATAATACATCAAACGACTTTTGCCCTATTTTATTTCAAATCATTTCACGTATTTAATAAAATATTTTTAATTAACACATATTAATATTTCTTTATGTATGATATCATTTAGTTATTCTATTTATTACGATTATGTTTATGGTTGTTCAAAAAATATGATTCATAACGTTAAATATAAGATTGTGCGTGAAATTAGCAAAATAATCGAGAATTTAATTGTGATCCGAAACTATAACGTCAAATTCCCTCTAATGTACTCATTAGCCTTGTCAGCGCATTCTTTCTGGCGTGCATCCGCATAGCATCCGCGTGTTCTTCTACACGATCGTAATAGCTATACAAAAATAGCGAATGGGACATTTTCCAGCTGGTTAGCTATATAAGGATGTGTAATTTGTAAAAGCAACTCTGTAATTTATTGGAGTGGTGAACCAAACTTGCTATAGTAATCAGGAACACCACACCTAACGTCAAACAGATATTTTACTTAGCGTGTTCGCACTTTCTTTAAAACCCGCGGCTACGTCTTTTTTTTTTTCCATTGTTGCGCAGAAACAAAAAATTAAACCAATTTGTGTGTCTAGGCAAAATCATTTAAAGTGCTAAGATAATATATCAAAGTGACGTGCATACTGACTCGTGACGAATGTACGAACGGCAAGCGTGACAAATCTTAATTTGTCTCGCAAATTAGGAAGGGGCAACACTTACAGATTTAATTATTATAGGAGAAAGCTAATACGGGAAGTTACTAGAGTACGAACAGAAGTACATGATCGAACTTGCATTCTTGCAACACGTTGTTATATTTTTTTTTTTTTGCGCAGGCGTTGCGCATTGCAATTCGAAAGTGCCATTAGATAATCACCGGTAAAAATAACGTTATTAGAGAACACAGGCGCAAAAAGTTCCGATCTTCCGATTATGGGATTGTAGTATAACCGCTTAAGACTACTTAAGTATATCAGCTACATCGAATTACTGTGCGGTAAAACGATTCCAAGTTTCAACTTGTTTATAAGTTCTTCTCGACGATCAAGAACACCGTTAAAATCGTATAACCGAATTCCTGACAAATTGTCTCGTATTACCGATATACATATATTAATCTTCCATCGGCGGCTCTCGGAAAAAGAGAAGCAGAATCATCGTATTTCGCTAAAAGAATGCATTCTGACCCACGGATCAGCGCCCCCCAGAATTTGCTATCCTAGATAAACGAGTTGCAATTTGTTATCCAGCGAAAGACCGATGGATGCGCGAGCGCGTCCATTCATCGTGCTCGTGATCCTTAAACGCCCGGCCGTAAATCATCGTATATAGGCGATCCAGCAGTTGATCTCCCGTTCAATTCTCGATAACAATTCATGGACGACAGGATGAGCCCAAAGAACGGCGTTAACCTCCGTTCGACGATCAGCCACCACTTTCACCGTCTCCCAGTCAGACCGGAATATCTTTCACTCACCGAGTCGCGGGGATTTACTCATCCGTACTCATGCGTACGTGTCCGGGATATTTACGTTGTGGCATTAAAAAGAGAACGTATAAAATGTTCTCTTTGCGATAGCATGACGATGCCAAGATCATATATGCGACAGAAACGACTCCGGTCAAGAACTGCTGTGAATTTTAAACTGTCCTTCTTTCCTCGTTCAACAACTCCCAACGCGATATTGAAGCATTACGTTTTTCTAATCAATTCATTGATTGTGCCGATTCTTAATTTATTGTTACATTGCATTTTTAATTTATTATCATACTGGATGGTAGATGCGCATTTGATGAAATTCCTAATGTGCAGCATTACGCAAATAGAGTTACATCGAGGAAAAGTAATTTCAAGGAAGCCATTTGATGATCGGCAAGAACTTATAGCGGAATAAACTAAGCAATAAGTTACATTGAACAGGAAGTAATGGCTCGCAACGCATTTTTGCGGAATGTACTTTGGTCGTGACAGAGAAAGAAGTCGTGACCCACGCATTACCGGAGATTGGAGATCTTCTCGGAGATGCTGCGTGAAAGTGATTCCATAATAGCAAGAATGTACACACGTATAATAGAGAATAGATTATTTCGAAGGAATGAGAAAGGCAAAAATCGGATATATTGATTATCGTGACTGTGAATTTTTGACTCTAACATCATCAATTAAATTGTTCGATAATCGATCAAATAGTAGGTAACAATATTGAAACAAAATAATTTAATCAAAATTATAACTGTATATATATTTTAACAGAACACTTTTCCAATTAATTCGATGCAAGAAATCGATACATTCTAAATTTCCTTGTTAACTATTTTATAATCGCTTTATTTATATTATTGTAATAAAAATTTTTAAATAAGAATTAAAATTGCATACAGAAAAATGTACTACACTAAAAATGAAGCTAGATTTATCGAGGAAGACCGAGAATCACGATTGAGTTGCAAAAATGTTGCAACAATAAACCGGAACAAGGAAAATATGTCGATAAATAAAGAGTAATTTGCGTGGCCGATCTAATTTAGGGAGTCGCTGCCATTCGTGTTAATGAGAATCGATTACGATCGCGATCCGCTATCTGTTTTCTGGCCAGAGAGAAAAGACTCTCTGCTCAGTCGCTCCTTTGCCGATATGGTACACACGGACAGTGCAACACCATAACGCTAAAGAAAGTGTCTGCGGCATGCGTGAGAGCTCTTTCTCGTGATAACCAGATCATTTTTCGTTTACTTTCACCGGATCCCCTTGAGTTAACCAGTTTATCCACCCGCATCGCGCACATTTATAGCCCATTGCACGATAATTCGATGTCGCGCGATCGATTGATTGTTTCTGTCGGCTTTCTACACGAAAGCCTCAGACTCGTGAAAGCGCACTCTGTTCATACTTCACCTGCACGAAGATAATAACAGTTTAACAGCGGTGCAAAGTATACGAATTAGTAACTGCCGATTAAAGATTTAAGATCTCTCGACCCTGTAATTAATTGTGCTCTAATATTTCTTTAATTTCTACATACTCTCTAATCATTAGTTGTACTGACAAATTGTTTTCGTAGAAAACAATTAATTATACCGACAGGTTAAATGGGCAATAAAGTACGAACAAGATCTTAATGTAAGACGTGATTCTCGAAAGGAGAACAAAGTCTCAGCGTGCTTTATTCTTCGAAAAATTATTGCTCGACTACGTCGTAAACGGCGGCTGACTTTCTGCAAATTTACATATATATCACTCGGCAAAATCTGAAACGCACACTAGCTAGTTACTCGAAACAGTATGCGGCGACCTGCTGAGGAGATATTACTGAAACCGTTTCGCGAAGTAAAGTGATTGATGTGTAACAAACCGCATTCACCGCAGGTTTCTACGCGAAAAAGTGAAGGCTTATTCATGAATGTGAAGTGTTGAACAAAGCTCCGACACCTTACGTGTAACTTGCATTTCATAAACAATTATGCACAAAATCAAATCTGTGTCATTTAGAGATGAACGCAGTTCACGTCTAAAGTATTGTAGTTATATGCTATTTGTTCATCCATATTTATCCATAAGTATGTATAAAGATGCACGTGTGATACTATCTTTATTAATAATATTGAGAGAAGGCTCGACAATAATATATATAAAAATTAAATTAACGTAACAGACAACGAGCCAAAATAAAAACAATACACTTCAAAGAAACGAGAAGACAATATATTAAATTAACGATCATAAATAATAAAACATAAGTAAAACAAACGTTTCGACGCCAATCGGGTCATTAAAAATAAAAAAAGCAATGAATCTAAAAACAAGTTCGTTACTATGTGTAATAATTAAAATAAATACCTTGTCGAAAAAAGAAATATCTTAAAATCGAATAGAGTACAAAGTTTGCACAAGATTGACAGACGATGTTTATTGTATCAAATACTGTAGGACAATGGAAACGGTTTTACCGAACTTTCGGTTTCCTTATTCCTTGTTTCCATTGTCTTGCGGTATTTGATACAATAAACATCGTCTGTCAATCCTGTGCAAATTTGTGCTCCATTCGATTTTAAGATATTTCTTCTTTCGACAAGGTATTTATTTTAACACAAGTAAATGAAGGCCTAATGACGGTCAAGCAGGATTTTAGTTGCTAAAGTAATGTGTGAATTTTATTTACCACGTATGTAGTCACTCAATCGCGTGCCGAAATTTTTTCAGACTTACACCGCAACTATTGATCGACTACCGTAGTAATATCACTTTAGTTAAATTGACAAGCAATCTAACAATTTTTGATACTTATAGCATCTTATTATTGGATCTTAATAATATGTTGAAAGACATATTAAAATTTAACGATGTAATGTTAAATTAAAGATAAATCGAAATCTGTGAAAAAATAAGATTCCCACTACTAGACTCATCGCAGTAAGATAATGTAGTGGGAGCCTACCTTAGACGCCTGGGGGAAAGAATATTAGAAAGAAGTTCTATTATAAACAGATACTCATGTATTATGTATTTTGGCACTTGCGAGAAATTAGCAAGAGTAACTATAGACCTCTGTAGGCTGGTCGATGTAGTGATATTCTTCACAATGCTTCCGTTTTTAAGTAATGTTTAACGAATTTTGCAGGCAACGTTTATTCTAAAATTACAATATTTGTAGGACCGTTTTTATTTTAATTATTACACATAGTAACGAACTTGTTTTTAACTTCATTACTTTTTTTTATTTATAATGCGACAAATTTGTAAATAATATTGATTATTGTAACACCGTTTTTTATCACAACAATGATTAATTAACAAATTTTAAATAATGAAGAAACACAATTTTTATCCGACGACTTCGACGATTGACTACAATTTTTTCAAGTATCTGGACATATCGCATAACGTTTAAGAATTTTTATTGTAATAATTTTGTTAAAATTTGCAAATTTGTTAACATTGAAATGACCCGATCGGCGTTTGTTTTACTAATGTTTTATTATTTATCGTTAATTTTAATTTTTAATATATTGTCTTTGTTTCTTTGAAGTGTACTGTTTTTTTTGCCCGTTACACTAATTTAATTTTTATATCTTTATTAATTATTCCAATTGCTGCAAATAATACTTAATATGTTAAAAGTTATATTTTAATCCAAATATATCAGAGAAATGGACAAAATTCTAAAATAAATATTTCAAGCGGTATACATGTCGTTTAACATAATTTCAAACCTTCTTCGCATTTTAAACGATAAATAATATTTTGAATTATTTTGTTTCAATAAAGATATTTTTATTATTGAATTGGTAATGTCGAAAGTAATATAATAAGTAACATTCTACTGCGTACGATGTCACGGCAATATACTATCCAAATATATCGTGTTCTCAATGCGCCAGTAGATTTATCTCTAAAATGATATATGGGTCGCGAAAGCGCATCGGGATATGCGCGAATGGCATAAATTTACTGCCTATTATCCGTTAACCGCGCGAAAAAAAATCGGCAAGGACGCCGAAGATGCGGCAAGATCGCGTGTGAAAGTACACGCTCCTCGGCGATGACCAACGCGTGGAACACTTCTGCACGTGTGTGAAGTACGGGATCGCAATACGCGCGGGTCACATGGTTACGCGCGACTCGTGAACCTTGGCACGCATATTACGCCTATTATCCCCGCGCGCACAATCGATAGGCGAAACGCTCGCACGCGTAAATACATCGGGCGCATTCCGAACGACTGCAAATCAAACGGTAGCCTCGACGACGTATCCCACCCACGCGTCACAGATCATTCAACTACGGTGGACATTGTATTTACACCACCCACACCGACTAACGAGACGCACAATGGCCGAACCTCGAGCCGCGCTAAAAATAAAATGTCGACGGAGTGTGCCGTGGTAGCCCGAGATGCTTATCCGTTTAATACGTCCCTCGGTGATTGTCGAGGCAAACTGTTGCTGTATGTAAAACAAGGTATGCAGATATTTCGAAACGCGTTTAATAAAATTTGTTTTATCTGTCACTGGAAGCACGCGATAATTTGCAATGTTATGCACTCTATTCAGCGTTGTTGAAATAATTTCGCCGACACTTTTACGGATTCTATCTACTGAGTTGCCGAGAGTAATTCAGTTAAGATCGATCAGTTGACTTTTACGCCTCTGTATGTAGCGCGATGAAGAAAATGACTGATTATTAGTCGGTCGACTTTCGATCACGCGGGATGGCTGGTAAGGCTTCATTTGTGATTTACTATAGAACTGGAGCGCATTAATTCTGGGTAAATGCCCTTTAATGCTTGGTGACTATTGAACTTCTGGCTGAGAAACCACTAATGCCCTAGATCGTCGCCATGTCCGCTAATTGATTATTGCGTTGGCGCAAGTTGGTGCAATAACAGCTTGCAGACATAATAAATAACATCATCTTCCTACTTTTAAATGCTTTATACTTCTAAATCTAAATATTCCATATTAAAACATCATACAAATATTCAGCTTTTCTTTATTTTTTTTACACTGTAAAAAATAAAATGTTAATTTTAACTCAAAGACGTTGAGTGGATTTTCTGAGACATGCAAAAATGTTAAAATTAACATTTTTGTGTTAATATGTTAACATTTTTGCATGTCTCAAAAAATCCACTCAACGTCTTTGAGTTTAAAATTAACATTTTATTTTTTACAGTGTACTTATCAATTCTTTTTTTATAAAAAAATATTCCAATATATTATTAATATAAACTTTTTATATAATTTCTTCTTATATATCATGTCACACTTGTCTTTGTGGTCATTAAAATATATTATATATGCAAATGCAGAATAAGTCACAATGTATCGTTAGAATGCCTTATAAATTATTTTATTATAAATAGTATTTTATATAATTATAAAATAAAGTATAAAGCTAATGTAATTATTTTAACTATAAAGTTTAATAGCTCTTTAAAGTCTTATATATAAAATGCATATTATATGTGTACATTAATAAGGATTAGTTAACCTTGAGAAATGCAAAAATGGCTTTAAAATATAAAATATAAATTTATCTTAATATTCCCGATTATAGCATTTCTACGATTATGGTATTCTCGAATGCATAAATCATAGCGCGGTGAAAAGCCTCTTTAACGCATCACTGATCTTTCGTCAACATCTTTGTCTAACAAATGTAAACTACTCGTAGCCATCACTTTCCTTCTCACGCAGCTACATTAAGAATGACAATTATCTAGAGAAAGATATATTATCGAAAATCATCATCTTCGTTAAAGTGTGACTTTGATTAATGAGACATAACAGGAGGAACAGAGACACGTATCGAAGCTCACCATTCATTTCGGAGCTAATTGGTTACCGCGGAACTTTAACGATCAAAACGTCCTTGCGCTGATGATCGAGGCGTTCTAGATCCCACCAATAATTAGCTATGCAGGAAGAAAACGGTAACAAGGATGCTATGTCCTTCCCATACACTCATACTTTAATCATGTTTTTTCATGCCTGCGAACGATACGCATGACACGAAGGTCTATAATGACTGTGCGAAGAACTATTGGTTATTTCGAAACCACAACGTCCTAGAATGCAACACGTTTCTCTCATAAAACTATACAGCTCCCTCTATAGTTCCATTTAGAACTCTCTATGTAAAAATAATGCTACATAAAGTTCGCGTCGGAGGACTATCCCTTTCAATACAGAAAGTTCTCCTAAGCAGAAACTAAAAGGAAAATAATATGAAGTCACAATTAGCCTTAGGGAGATTATGAAAGCAAACTGTGCTCTTAAGCACGAGAATTGCAGTTTACACAGCGGCATTAACATGTCTCTTGATCGCGAGAAGAGAACCTGCTGCAGGGAACAAATCAAGCGATCTATAAAGTACTGTACAAAGTTTACAGCGTGGAATTGGTGGGATGAGGGATAATCGGTAGCCACTTTTCTTTCGAGCAACCGTCGAAAAGATCGCAGCGATCTACAATCGTGCCCGATGGGAATCACGATTTCCAAAGATTTATGTGTAAGTCGCGTCGTTAACTCATAAACCGAAAAAATATCTTCGCGGGAGAGAATCGAGAATTCCGCGTCGTTCAATATACACATCTCGTGACACCCGGAAATTAAGTACATCGTGACGAAGAGAGAAAGAAAGAGGAAGAGAAAGTTAAGGAAACGATTTTGATGACATGTGCCGAAACTGCATCGGTTTCTATTATCGATTTTTTTGCTTAGTTTGTTAGTCTTAAAACGTAAATGAAGTTAATTCGTTAATCTTGAGACGCATATAAATTTATAAAATTTAATCGATCAATAGAAAATATAAATTAATAGATGATATTCTCAATCATCGAGACAATAATAAACAAAAATTTTAATAATTCATAATATAAACGTAATATGGATATAAAATATAATCTAAAGAGATATTAAAGATGATGGCACATTAAATTAAGCTGAATAATTGATTTCATTAAAAAAAGAAAAAATAGAAAAAAGAGATAATCAATTAATAATATCGCAAGATATTAGTGATTTAAACAAAGAAAGGGTATTACCAAACTCTTCTATTAGCAGAAACTTAAAAGCATAAGCAGTTATTTGCACTTTAAACGTCTCATTTACGTAATAAGGTAACTGTAATAAGATATAGAATAACGTTTTGAATGTCTAGCAACCGAAGGCAAATTACTTTCTTTGTAGAATAATCTTCGATCAATTGCAGCGATATAATATTTACTTATCTCGGAATATCACAATAAAATCTATTGTTAGATAATATTTCAATCATATTGTTAGATAATAATTATATATATGTATATTGTATAAAATAAAAGTTTATGATCATAACAATTTTGTGATCTAATTATTATTAAAATAATCAGAATTACGATGAGTACTGCAAAAATTAAACCATATACTCTCATCTCTCTCTCTCTTTCTCTCCATTTTTTAATTCTCGTTTCACTAAATAAATATTTGTATAGCGACCTTGATAAATATATTTTAGACTTTAACACTTAAAATGTTTAATTCAGCTTGATTTCTATAACTAAACAAGATGAGGTATCCCCCTTCGCGTTTCTTGCATATTCGAGTTCTGAAACAAGTTTTACAGGAACCTCGCAGCAAGATAATTACATAGTTCTGATCGTGAAAGTGGCATCGAACCGCGGTCGCCAGAGAACACTGACTAAATGGGTTGACAGCATTGTCAAGGTCAATCTCCTCCAGCTAAGTGTTATTATATTCACGTGCGATTAAAAATCGCTGCTTTTAAATAATCGTCTTTATATTATATTATTGTTTTAAAGAGAATCTATATATTGCTTAGCTAAGCTGTCACTGTCTTTTAGGTACCTGAAAAACAGATATTCCAAGCTGTAAAATGCTTTTTTAAACAAATCTCGATACAATAATTTTTCACAAAGTTATTCCATTTTAAAATTTGCCTATTTTTACAGAGTGGAACAGGTGTTGCGTTATTTGTTGACGATATAATAAATACGGAATTGCTGTTGTTAATGATATATTCGTGAAATGTTTCCCTCTTTTCACTATTACGTATATATACGTCGTGTATATATTAGCGATTAACAGAA
Organism: Cyphomyrmex costatus; assembly: GCF_001594065.2. Classification (NCBI taxonomy): domain Eukaryota; kingdom Metazoa; phylum Arthropoda; class Insecta; order Hymenoptera; family Formicidae; genus Cyphomyrmex; species Cyphomyrmex costatus. The sequence continues at coordinate 431,544 of NW_017275008.1, read as the reverse complement.
TAAAAGCGCTGTCGCATCTGTAATAGTATACTTTCGACATAATACGCACCTATACGAGAGAGGTGATTAATATTAATATTTCACGCAAGAAAAATAGAGGTCCATGATGTATAGCTGTTATATCGTACAGCAAATGCAATTCACGTACCTAAGTCTCACCTACCTATGTTTGCGCAGATATTAATATCTAAAAGAATTCTATAAGATCCTTGTCTTATTCAAAAACTGTAAAACGCCGAAACTCGAGATTATTATCCGTGAGATGAATCGCAAAAAGACGTTCGATTCAGTCTTTATGAGATATAGTGGCGCGTTAGCCTAAGATAAAACATTGCTTAAACGTCTCGGACGTTACAACGTGCGCGACGTAATAATCGTTGATCATGCGTTGTGCAGCACAAAAAAATTGTTGCACTCTCAATTTAACGCCAACCAGTAACTGTTCTTGTAATATTTCTATGTCCTTCGGTGAAATTTTTTAAACGACTTCGGACAAATTCATGGGAGCATATGTCTTGATCAAAGTCGAGCATGACGGGAGACAAGAGGAATACATCATTCAAGACCGCTATCAATCATCATTATCATTTATTTTAACTTCAAACCGGACAATAACTTCAGGTATATTTCCACTATTTACCCCGTTCCCACTTATTTTCGTATTATGGAAGATCTAATGGTGAAATCTACTGCGGTGAAAAGAGTCTTATCATTCAATGCCAGGTATACGGGAGTAACATATACGATGAAAGGGAAGAGAGTTCGCGTAAAGGAAGTAACGCGTTAAACAGTTCGCCGATCTCATCGGGACTTCCCTTCGGGAGAAAGTTCGTGATTGAATTCTCGCCAACGCTGCGATAAATTAAACGAAAGTTTAAAGTCGTCACGTTTCCCTTGCGAGGCTATTGCTACTATACGTATAACGTGCAGCACCGACTGGGGCTGCTTTGAAGGTATACAGCGAACCGGATGCTTTCACTCTCGAGAAATATTTTCGAGAGACGAGTATGATACTCTCTTCTCTCTATCTTTCTTTCTCCTCTCGGCAATCCTTTTAGCGCAATCTTTCAACAAAGATAAAGGTGTGGCCAGTTTCAAACTCCCACGTTCTATACCGTGAGATTCCTATGATATGCTTGATTATTAACGATGCAGTTTGTTATTGTTAATTTTTGCTACCTGATTTTTTATAGTATAAATTAACTGCACAACAAAGTCAGTCAAAGCATTTTTTAAATGATAGTATTAAATAAATAAATTTCGTGCTTGTGAAGTATTCAGTATATGAGACCGTTAGGCATTTGAAATGCAAAGGTCTGCATAAGATGATATCGATGCAACTTCGTGCATCTCGGAAATGCTGTAGCTCTATGTAACTTGTGCTTTTAATTATCGACGTTAAGATATGACGTCAATTCAAGATGCAGATGCCGGTACACAAGACTCGTGATTACGGGATCGATTAATGAGGTGGCTCGTGCACGATAACGTTGTTCCTTAGAATATGCCAGATTCGTCACGAGAAAGGAGACTCATCTTACGTCGGATAAATCTTATGTCGAAATCGTTAAGATGAGAATATAAAATCAGGCGCCTGTCTCATTAACGATTATTAATGCGAATATCGTTTCTTATAACAGATCGAAGTATTTATGTTGCTTATTCTTAAATGCTCAAATATTTATCAGCGTTTGATTTTTTTACACATGCGGTCAAATAACATTTACAAGTAATTATTGTATTACTGTAATGATTTTGAGAGTGCGAAATCTATTTTTTTTTTCGACATTAAAGTTACACTTCATCTGTTTTTTTTTTTTTTTTTCGTTACTCATTCAAATCCGAAAAATTGATTAATTATGAAAACGTGTATCTCTCGCTGTATCTTATGGAATATTTAGTTACGTGTTAGCCAACGGCATCACCCGCCATCACTGATGTTTTGAAAAGTTCGAAAGCAGGAAGCCACCCATTCTCCTATTTAAATTCACTCAACACGAAGTTTTCTTCTCATTCTTCTTTCACGTAATAATCCGCGTCTTTTCCTGTCGCGTCCTAGGGCGAAAAAAGGAGCAAGATGAAGAGCGACGTACTGCGGCCGATGGTAATGACTTCCTTGTCTGTGCACCCGTTAGAATCTCGAAACCCCTGATTTGCGATTTGATTATGTCGTTCGCGTACCTATTACAATTTCTAATTGTAAGTGCGCGGTTACATTGGAGAGGAAAACGACAAGCCATACTGAGTCATGTTTTTTCATCAGCATCAGTATGTAATCTCATGAATGTTGTACGAGAAAAGTTTATGCATTAGGAATTTATTTATTCTATGTCACTTTATGATATAGCGCGGATTTTATATTGTTTTATAAATGTTAAATTACACAATACTGAATATAATTTTAAATAGAAATGAGAAATGAAATAGCATACAGCCACAACGTAAGATGTCATTCGCAAAAGTTATATATTTAAAAAAGAGAATAGTATTTTCACGATAGAATTTTTTCACATTGCTTGACCGTTTGTGAATAATTTTATCACATATATTAAATAATCGTTAATAATAAGCATTTGTACGGATCAAGATAACTATATTCATTTATTTAATAAAACATGAATCAATAATTACATTAGATTATTACAACAAATAAATTAACTCTGTGAATATAAAAATAATTAAAAGTTTATAGATTTAGAAAATTTCTCAAACGAGGATCTATGAAGTTTCTATTAATATATAAAAATAATGACAGTTTCAGTAGCACTTTCTAACAATTACAAATTTTTATATTTTAAATATAAAAAGATACACCGAAAAAATTGTATTCTTGAAAGATGTACTTAATATTTCCTCTTAACAGATATAAGAATATTTCCTCTTAAATTAAAAATATATTTTTGATTTGCGAATGGGATCGTTGCTATCACGCGCATTTCACGCGGTTTTCCATGATGCTCACATGCATTTGTTTTCACGCTCAGTCTGGATATTCACGGTGGCGTCCACGCGGACGAAATTTTCACGTAGGCACGTGTTTGCACGTGTTTGTATCGTTCAGGAGATATTTGAGGTTATCGTTTAAAATGGGACACCCTGTATTCTCATTTTAAGAATATACTAATTTTTAGATGATTATCCTCTTAAATTAAGAGGATCATCTCAGCGCTTATTTTAGAGGAAAACATACTATACGTAAGTGGGATATTCTTAAGTTAAGAATACAATTTTTTCATAGCAAAACACTTGGAGAAAAAGTGTCGTGCTCCTTTCTATATGTATTTAAAGTATATAAAAGTTGATAATTGTTGAAATTTTGTTTTCAAATTAGATATACAGTTCGTACTCGAGTAGTAATGGAAACTTTTATCAAAATTTTAATATTTATCGTTTTCTTGTACTTTAGAGATAGAAGCTACATAGACTCGCAAAGTTAGTATATCATATTTTCATTTTTGAGTTTTTTGATGTTAAAAACGTAAAACTTTTTTATTTTTGTAAGGAACTGTAGAATTATGAGAAGTGCTACTGAAAAAGAGTGATTATCTTTTTCATATTATATTATTATAATAGAATGTTATGCTAACTTTACAGGTCCAATCTAAGCCGGCTCAATAAAATTAGCACGACATCTATTAACATTAAAAAATAATGACAGTTTTATAATAGCATTTTTCATAGTTCTACATTATAAAAAAAAGTTCCGTTTTTGTTATACCAAAAACTTAAAAATAAAAATATGATGTGTAGCAATTAATAAATTTAGAATATTCTTAAAATAATTAGACTATATTATTAGTAATTAGCTAAAACTGAAAATCCTACAAAATAGCAAATAGTAGGAAAGCATAGCAAGCAATTATGAAGAGAAAAGGAAATCACAATCAATAAACAAAATAAAGACTTACAATCTAGGTTTACGTAACAATTGCTTCTTTTTCTAAATCGGTACTTATTATCGTTAACGCCGCTTTTTAGTGGCTTCGCATTAGTTACGCATAAACTACAACCTCTCCAATTATATTTGCTTAATTACGTCACTGTTTTTATTGAGGATGCGGATGTTAAACTTATACTTTCAATTACACTACAATATAAATAGTACCTAACATTAGGACAATCGTTTTATTCTTTGCAAAAGACTGTTCTCTTAAATATATAAATTCCAGTTAATTAGAAGTTTCGATTGATGAAAGAATCATCGTAAATCGTACAGTGATATATAGGTATTGCGAAGTTTACTGACTCTCATCAAGTTATGATCGCGCAATATTTTTTTCACGCGAGGCGTGCGCAATAATAAAGCGTCATCTCCGGCTGTGTCGCAAATAGTGTTGCTAGGACAATGTTGAGAATATGACGATGTCACACGCGAGAAAATAAAGTTCTTCCACTGGTATCATCTCCGTTGTTGCTGCGGATGAAGTGTCATTGGAAAATGGGACCATCTAGTCGACAAATTAATACTTAATAATAAGTAACATGTGCATTCTCTTATGGAAGGTGGAAATATCAAGGCAGACATATATATATAATTATTTATACAAAAGGAATGCTTATTTCATATTAAAGCATTTCTTGCTAGTGTTTTAATATATTTTTGATAAAATTATGTACGTGATGTTTTTACGGTGTGTGTCGGAAAAACATTAATGTACATGATTTTATAAAAAAAATATATATATATTAAAATACTATATATATAACATTCCTTTAATTTATTCATAACTCAAAAAATTAACAATATTAAATCAAAAATAAAGTAGGAACCGATGACTTTTCTTTATATAATTAATATAAATAAAAAAATTATTAACTGAATGAATTTCTATCAAAGTGTAGACAATGAATCTATTAATAATTAATACATGATATTTTATTTAAAATGCATAATATATAATTCTTGGATCCAGCAACTCGCAGCGGTATTGTCGAAAGTAACAGTTTGAACTATTACTCAAGAATCGCATTACGTACGAAACACGGAGCCTGCGTACCTTTCGTCACCCGGATTTGATTGTTCTATTATGCAGAAAGCGCTCGTGGTTCGTCGCTAGAAAGTAAAGTAAGTCATGCGTATTTAAGGAAGACCGATTGCCGTGTCATCGTGCAACGTTTCCTCGCTGAGTTCAATGCAGATCTATTCTACGAAAATAAATGTAGCAAACGAAACCAAGTGTGAAAATGTATGGACTATTAGCAATTGACATTTTCATGCTCAGTCTAACTTGAAAGCACCGATGCGTGCCGGAGGAAATTTTATAATCTATTGTTGCTTAGAACATATTTTTTTACACTTCCGTATGATGAATATTATGTCAATTACTTTCAATTGTTCCTGCTAATTCTACAAATTTTACAATCAGAATAATTTCTTTATTATATGTTTAATGAGCAATAACATAAAAATACATACAAATTTTATATCGAGTAATATATCGTATTTCCTGTATTAATCAAATAATAATAATATTTATTTAAATATGAATAAAATATAATATTTTTATTTTTCTACATTATTCAATATAAATAATATCGTAGTAATTTGATTCATCGTTTTATTAATAAGTCAAACTTTAGTCAAACTTCTTTTATAAATTTCAGTTTGTTTTAAAATTATATTATTATTACTATATTTTTTAATAATATTCGTTAAAAAATTTCTCTTTTCTTTATATATATCAAAGGTGCTGTATCTCTCTTTTACGATCAAAACGGAAAGTGGTCAAGGCCCGTGATTCCTAATCGCGATACGCGGCACGATAAATTACGAGAATCCCGCGGAATCACACCAACAAATTGCTGGTTGGTGCCTCATTACATTGCGGCGAGCTGTAATTGGCGTGGTGAAATACCGTCGACAGACCGTGATTTAACAAGTCCATTGAGCTAGTTCCCTTCGATGCGATCCGAAAATCGGATAGCCTCCGTAGCGAACGAGCGAACTCAATAACAAGACGGTGCTTCGAAAGAAGAACAAAATATATATGAAAAGATCGAGCAGTCGCCGCTAGAATAAATATGCAGCGTATTCACAGAACTGTAATCAGAAATGCGTTGTGGGTGATTTTCTTGATGCAGTCGTTGCTTGATCGTATTACGTAAATATCGTATATCTCATTAAAAATGATTACTTCTAGTATAATTTACTCATAACGTTAACTGTCCGTGGTCAGTGCGCTCTCGAGATTTGTAGCGGACGATAAAAAAGACGAGAATGTCGGAAGTGGTGCCATGTGTCTCAGAGACACCGATTGACAAGTAGAGCCAAGGGAATTATGAGGGTCTTAACTTTATACACGCTCTGCGCGCAAAGATCTCTGGAGACGCACTAAACCCTCGGTAAACGTCGACTTGTCATCGACGTAATTGACTTTCTCTTGTGTCGAGGATAAAAAAAAACGGTAAGATCACCCATCGGTAAAGTACAAACTAATTAAGGAAGTCCGCGATGTCCGCGAATTAATTAATAATAGCCCGACTAGACGCTCAACCGGAACTATGCGAAATCTTTTTCTTATGTTTTACATACATATTTTTAAATAAGCTTCACTTATACGCGACCAATAATAATCTACAGAAGGAACGTAAGCGTAATTTAAATGTTAATAAAAAGATTACGGTTATATATCATAAAAATTAATTAATATGATCAAATTTATTTTAAGAACAAAAATAATCGATTTTGCGGACAAAAAATAATTCCAATTTACGTTCCGTAGAAACTTATCCCTTTCGCATTACAATAATAAAACGTATCATTTTATAGGAGATTGCGAGAAACTGACTGTGTTTACAATATAGAAATAATTTTTAAAAAAGCACTGCAGTATAATTCAAATATTATTATAAAACGACTTATGTAAAAAAAATGCAGATGCTCCTTAATTTCATAAGAAATGAAAGCATATATTGTAAATACTCGATTTATATTGTATATACTCTACTATAAGGTATCTTTCTGCAACTGCCGATATAATAAATCGATATGGCATTCTCAAGGTGTTCCACGAAGCTTCTTGGAAATCGCGATTGAATATGCAACCACTGCTGTGTGCGGGCGATGATCTATTCACGCTAGCTATTTATCGAGGATGATCATTAATAGATGCAATTAATAAATCGTACATTTTATCGAGTTTCACGATATCGACTGTCGAAGTTGCTCCTACATATTATATTTCATAACTGCGTGTTCTTTTCTCGAGAAGTATCTCGCTCTTTGCCCACGGTGCATAACTGGGTCGTAAATATCGGTACCCGCAATTTAACCATGTTGCGCATATGTCGCACATAATCCTACCAGTACGATGCAATCTTTCTCACAAAGACCTGTTCTTTGTTTCAGATGGAGCACCGGTTCCCGAAGACACAGTTGTACACGAGGTAAGAAAAATTTTCGCAGAATAATAAAGAAACAGCCTCTCTTCCTCTTCCTCGTATACTTATAATTGTATTACCGTAATATCGAACGTAATACAATTCGTGTGTATTCCCGATTATTGCATTTGCAGTCTGCAAAGCCGAGTTTTAAAACTAGGGGGGCTAACTTCACGTGCGTATATCATTTTTTAAATATTTCCGGTTATGATTTCGACTACCAATCGTCGGGAATGGACTACCAAACCTCAGTAAGCGACTACCAAACGAATGCTTACAGCCATTATTGCATTTGCAGTCTGCAAAGCCGAGTTTTAAAAATGGGGGGGCTAACTTTACACGCATATATCCTTTTTTTGACATTTCTCATTATATCTTTGACTACCAAACGTCCGGAATGGACTACCAAACACCACCAAACGACCACCAAACGAATGGTCATGGTCATTTTTAGATTTGCAATAGGGGGGGGGGGGGCCAACTTCACATAGCCGAGGTTTCGTTTGCTCATCGTTTGCTCACGACCTGTTCTCATCGGTTTTCCCTCTAGTATATTAATTTTTCAATCTTATTTATTTCTATACTTTCTTAACCTTTTTAAACAAGAAGGAAAAGTGTTGAACTTTAATCGAGAATTAAAAGAGGCATTATAAAATTATTAGCTTATATTTTACAATCGATCAGCCGATCAACATTACATTCATTTGTCGCATATCACATATGTGCTTCGATAATGCAGCTTAAGTTTCTTCATAGTACGATGACTCATGCTGCATTAAGAATAACGGATCGTCTATCCGATCTATTGTATAGCTTGCGGCTGCTTGTGTACTGATTGTCCCTAATTCACATATAATTCATACCAACCGAGAGTAGAGACGCTATACTGCTAATTGGATAGCGCATGCACATCGACGAGATAATACAATAATTTACAGGTGTATCGCGCGCGTGCATTTTGCCTATATAATATAAGAACGCGTTGCGAGACTAATTTGCGTTCTGTAATCGCGTAATAATAGAGTGTCCTTTCTTTCCTCTCTCCCTTTTTCTTCTCAATCTACGTATCTCGATCGTTGTAGAAAATATTAAACCTCTCGTGCGTGCTGCCTCAAATCCCGTTGAAATATTACACATTCAAATGTTGAGATAAAATGACGAAAGAAATAATACGTTTAGGTGGCCAAGCAGGCAGCTATAAGAACTTTCTGATCAAACACGTGCTATTTTATCAATAAAACTTTAATTCCTAAGTTCGTAATCATTTTACTCAGAGTATCTGTCAAATGTGCAAATAGCGAAACTAATTACATTCTATAATCATGATCAACAATTTTAATATGTCTTTTTGTTTTATAATTTTCTTATTATCGTTAATCGAGCATGTCCGATATGTTTGTCTCGAGGTTGAAGGATTAAATTTATAATTTTTTATTTGAACAATATTACCCAATAATGCTACATGAATACACGATATATCAACGACTATATATTCAAATATAGTCTTTTTATCCATTTTTATTTAAATGCCACGACACATATTTATGTTGTGTTTTTTTTGGACATAATGTGATCTATAATTTAAAAAACTAATAAACATGCAAATCGTCGAACATTCGGATCTATATCGAAAGCAAAAATAAAAATTGAAATGCTTTTACTGTAACGTTAATTTTGCAAATCATTCAAATGATTAACTAATTAAATTGTTTTCTTTCTGATCATATAATTATAATTCGTTTCTTTGTCATTCAATTTTTTGTACTAAAAATAATGTGCAATATTACTTTTACGTTTCCTGTTTCTGATAATAAATTTTTATTTATATTTATTATTTTAAACTTAAACGATTACAATTTGAACTTGAGACAGGATTTACGAAATAATGAATCTAATTAAGTGAAGAATTCTTATTTGCGTATTCTATATTGATTATTACTTTTCATATTTTTATATTTTAGCATTTCATCAAACTATGCGATATAATTTTCAAAGATCTTATTGAAAATAAATTCTTATATTACAAATAATTTATTTTTTAATTAAAATTAATAATTACTGCTCTTATTAATTCGTTATTATTAATAATATAGAAATTTTTATTGCCAATAAAGTTAATAAACATTTGAATTGAAAAATGTAATTAAATTAAATTAAATTTTCGTACAATACGAAATATTTATATAATTTCTCACAATGTATGATGTCGCAAAGGTAGTCTTTCAATTTGTCTTGCTATCAAGATGATAGTGCCACCTAATTACATTAATTGAAGAAGGTTTATAATTATATCAGGATGATTAACTGCGACACGTTATTTCGTTCCTGATACGATCAAAACGTCATGCACAGTATCTCGCTTGCCAAGTCTATCGCTCATTTCTCATTGCAAACTACGATGAGGCATCCATCATACTTTCGTTTGCCGGTGCATGTTAAATTTATTGTCTACAAGTTCATGTAACATTCAGAATGGCCATAGACTCTTATACGATCCTTTCCTATTAAAACATTTTTCGCGCGGATCATTGATTTATAATCACTTTACTGCAAAATCTTACTTATTCGCTATACTTACTATATTTAAGCAGTAGGTATTATGGAACGCTTATGCCAATATTAAAAAATCACAAAAATATAAATATAAATATAAAACAATTAAACATTTTGACGCTTTTGGATAATTTTTAATAATTATAAAAAGGCTAATTGTTTAACGCCGAATATATATTATAAATCATACATAAAGGATGTCTTGCTAGAAACAATTGCTTGTCGTTGTTTGATTAAAAAATTGATCAGCATCTTTTTTTAACGAATTTTGAGTTGACGTGTACAAGAAGCAAATCTTAAGACATAAGCACATTCATTCGCGATATTGCGTTTATAGAGACAACTCCAATACGCGGCAGTGAGGTATTATAACATCGAGAAGGCAGACACAGTCATGTCGGAGTGCTGACCTGACATATTCATAACAATGCGCTAGGCGTGTCACCGACGTGTTGCAACTTGCAACTGATTTCAACGACCGTCTATGCGTTTTGTTCGCGTTACCCTCGGTCGCGAAGCGTAAGCATACGCGTGTACCGTACATAATCGAAACGCACTATTGTGTGGAACGGTACGTGTAAACACAATACTAACGCACGAATCATGACGTACTTATGGTAACTGGTCTTGCACAGGCGGTCGCTGGCACGAAGATGCCTTAAATGTCAAGGCGAGGACACGGTGGACTGCTCGAATGCACAGACCGTCTCTCTTTGGCCTGCACGCTCGGCTGATGCACTCCGCGAAAGGGAACCTCGCATTCATTGAAACCTTTCCTGTCAGGCTTGAATAATGTCTAATCACTGCAGCCACCACTGTATTATACTACGAAATAATTCCGAGAATGTTGTAGAAAGTTGTAGTTCCGGTATACAGTGGTTATACAAGAAGAACAATTATTCACAGCATCTAAACATTTCATAGAAGCTGATCTGAAAAATCATTATGTTGTCATCAAAATAATTATGTTTAAATACAAGTATAATGAATTTTAAATTTAAAAATTTTAATTAAAAAAAAAGAAATTTAATATAACGCGCAAGAAAAATTAATATTTTATAATAAACAGTTTAAGTATCTATACATAATTATTTTTATAGTTTAACAAAATTATTTTTAGATTTGTATCTAGCTAAATTTTTAGATATTTTAATAAAATCATTCATTCCATGTATTTATTCAGTTTTTTAAGTACATTTTCTCGAATCAAGAGATTGGTTTGGAAACGCAATAGAAAAATGCTGTATTCAATGTTGTATAAGAATAATGAAAAAAATTTTATTTTTTAGAATTTTGTTTAATTTCTGTTAACGCGTAATTCGCCATTTTCATTGAATTAATGTTAAAAGTATCATTCGTATAAAAATGTCACTTATATAATAGAAGATTTAATTTTCTTCTGTCATATCCGTATCAGGAACGACTACTGATAATAAGTAATTCATGACGATTGATTTCAAATCAATTTCCTGATGTTAAAGTTGATCGATTGTTCCGCTCATTACACGGATCTTCGATGTACGTAACAAGACATTTGAAAGCGCGAGGAAAGTTCATGAATGACAAGCTATTGAATTTAGGAGAGTATACGTTTTCGTAAAACATTTTTCTGTTTGTGCGTTGATTACACAGAGACTTTCTCCCGATCGCATTGATGTTTATTATTTGAAAAGCGACGTTAATTTTCAGTGTAATTAAAGGGGAACTTTTTTTTCTTGATTTCAGGATTCCGTGGCGTCGGCGTCAGAGGTAGGCGAAGAATATGACGATTCCGACATGTACATGGAGCCGGACGAATCCGGAGCGACTTCACCACCAGATCGCACAGAGGAGAGCACGCAAAAAACTAATCAAAGCGAAACGTCAACCGATATTACCGACAAAAGTAACGAGAAATCATCTGAAGTTGAGAACCCTAAAGCTTCTAAGGATCAGGAGGCGAAAAACACGGATCATACTGCCACAGCACAGTTTGCTGATGCCGGCAGAAGTTTAGAAACCGAAAGTCAAAATTTCTTCCCGACCTTCGCGGAACTTTTTGGAAATCACAGACTCTCATTTGCGGAACAGCAGCAGCGTTATCGTCCTAACAGATTCCTAGGCTACTTCCAACGCGATCGTAATTATCAGACCGCCGCGACTAAGGATCAGCACTCGATACTAGGATCAGGTAACTTCGGCGTGATCCGCGGAGGTACTTATTATCCGGAGGACAAAGAGAACGACGAGTACGCGATAGACGAGAGCATTTACAATCCGTACTATCATAACCGTGCTCGTGCAAACTATTATAGAAACCCGAAACCGCAGCCAATTCGAGGCGGTGATTTCTTCGCAAACTTCCGTGATTTCGCCGACATTACGGCGCCGCCAAAGTCCAGTTTCTCGCATCTTTCCGTAGTGTACGCTAACAAGAACGGCAGTTCCACCGGACGCGTCACGGAACCGAGGAATATCATTGAGACTCTCAGGATGTTGGAAGAAGAGGAGCGATCTAACGCGGAGGAAGTGTCCACGGAAATGCCGAGGAAAAAGCAGAGCAAGGGCAAGCTGAAACTCATGAAGATGAAACAGTACGAAGAGGACAAAGCCCGAAGGTCTCGCATGTCCGTCGAGCCGCTGCTCGCTCTCAGCTGAGCGTAAAGAAAATGTCGCTAAAGTGTACGTTAATATATGGACGCAAACCTCGGGATTTCTCCCAAACGCGGAATTTGGCCTCGAGATCAGAACCAAAGTCTGAAAAAGCGTCGTTTTTCTATTATCGGAGGAGAATATGTACTGAAACGTGCGAACAGGAACGGAGATAGTTCGCATCTTTATTCATGTGCGGGCAATTACTGTGCGCGTATACGAATTTTTCGATCACAAGCCGAAAAGTCGGCGGCTGGAGAATCGTATTTTGAAATTAACGCGCGACACGTTGTCGGTTACGCGCGACACGTACAATTCCTATCATTGGAATTCCGACGACGCTCTCGATACGGAGATAAGCCAGTTTATTGTTTTAATCTTCCGGAGCTGACGCGAGTCTCTTGTACCCATTCAATAATATTTTTTATTACATCTGCAAATTTGAATTATTATTATGAGAAACTTAGTATGCTTTTCTTATATACAAGTTATATCATTTTTATTGGTTCCTTGAAATTAATTATAGTAACACAAGTTAAATGAATCTTACTGACCCAGCAACCGTATTACAGATTTTGGACAGATCTTGTCAACTCCGGAAGGTTAAATTCAATACTCTGTACAAAACTTCTACATCATTTTCCTGAGCGATGCGAAAATTTGGATTAAATATAAATAGATCTTAAGATAATAGCATTAAGAATATAAGGCACTGCCGTTCCTGTATATCGACCAATCGTTAGATCTAAAACGCACGTGGCCTTAACGTTTAAATTATTCCCTAAGCTAGTAACAGCACGAGTTCGAAGGATCCTAAATGTAAGATTTTTCGGGTCTACAGTGTATCGATTAAGAAATTCCATGTGGTGCTATATATGTTCCGCCGGCCGTACAAACACCTTCTGGAGAAACTGTCCCGTTTCGGCAAGGCGCTTGCAAAGCTAACTGGCAACGATTATTCACAGAGACCTTTTACGTTGATTGAATTCACTTGTTCGTACGTGAACGTTACGCTCGAGTAAGTCGATTCCGGAATCGGTAACTCTTACCAACGACACTTGCGTTCGAGTTAAAATCACGAGTCTCGTGCGCGCGGCCTCCCTATCCTATAATTATGCGAAACGCGTCAACACATAGGATATACTTCGGAATATGGATGAGATCTGTTCTTCTTATAGCTACAATTTTTACATTTACATTCGTTGCTCTTCTTCCTTTGAAACGCATCATAATTTATGTTCTACATGTTAAAAGTGTGAAAATAAGAAACGAACAAACGTAGACCTGTGAAAAGACCATAGTTTTCAATCTAGATGTTAAAAGCGAAAAAATAAGGTACGAAAAGACGTAAACCTGCGAAAATACATGCGACAAAATTTTTACAGCGTCAAACTGATTTACAAAAAGCTTCTCGGTATTATTAGAAATAAATTACTTTACTCTTTGCTCTTCTATATTTTAATGTTTTAGCTAAAGCAGAAACGGGTTGCCATTGCATTTTTCTATAAAATGTTACACAAAATACGCGTGACTTTGCGTGCATCAGCAAAATTAATTTAATTGGCTATACTTTAAGAGTATATGAAAATCCACATATATATTTAGTAAACTAATAAAGACTGCTCATTTTGTATTCACTATTAATTATAAAAATACGTTAATTACTTTTCTCCATTCTGCTTAGGTTCAAAATTTATGATGAAATTGCGATTCGATAAGAAAATCTCTAAATGCATTTCTTGCTAATTGCAAAGATTATGGAATAAAGAGCACTGGAGTGGAGAGGTCGTGCCAGAATTCCAGAACGACTTTCACCCCAGATGAATTCACGGCGAATACTGCCATGTTATCTAACAAAAAATAAACAAAAACGACAATTCTAAATCGACGAAAGATTTTCGCCGCGAATCTCGATTTATTGTTGTTTCACTTGTTGTTGATTATTATAATATATTATTAAATCTATTGACTTACTTTAACGTATTCGAAGTGTGCACGCCTCATTTATTTTATTTGGAAAGGGCGTGATAAAAAAATTAAATAAAAAACATTTCTTTCTCTCAAAAATAACGTTCCTGTCCCATAATCCTACAAAAAGTTAATTCTAAAATAATTGGAATGTTTTGATCTCCAAAATTGATCTTTCCAAATCGCGATTTTAAACTAATCTATTGTATTTTGCGAAAAAAATTTATCTAACTAAAAGGAGTTATTTTTATCAATTTTTCTGTGTAAAAAATCATTCCTTTTTGAGAGGATTATTTTGAAGAAATTTTTTTTGCAAAATAAATTGAATTTTAATTATTCCGGAGATCGTACATTTCTAACGAAAAGACGTACATTTACAAGGTAAGTAACAATAATTTTAATATTTTTTTACAAATAACTAGCATGGATTTAATTAAAATTTTTGCTCTCACATATAAGTATAAAATACGTATAAACAAATATAAAACGGTAATAAATTATTATAACATGATATACATATGACTTCCAGAGACATTTGCAAACAAATTACTTATTAATGCACTTTTTTAACATTGTGACGAGTTTACCAATGCCATCATAAACATCTGAATAAGTAGCTCGTTCATACAGCCAAGCCGGTGTACTGAGAACGCCGTAATTTTTGTCCAACGTTACTCCTTTAACATCTTTCATTTCTATTTTAGCGCCCATAGCCTCAACCTTCTTGATAGCATCAGCATATGGCCAGTCTTTTTTAGGTGCTAAGAAATAATTTGCAAATATTATGAAACGAAGGATATTAACGATACGACAAACTGACTTACATTCCTTGCCAAGTGTAACTTTCACACCCTTCAACACTTTGGCAACAAGTGCACTAGCTATGCACATAGTACCGATCGGTTTCCTTTCGCAATAAAAATCTTCGATAAGTTTCTCCAAGTCGGGTAGAACAGTACAGTCAGTACCTTTTTCGGCAAAATTACTCCTTTATAAAATAGAATTAAACTTTATAGAAACAAATCAGACTATAATGTCAAGTACGGTCAAAGTTGGATGTTTCAAATATTATATTATTATGTATTTATTAAATAAATTTATTTCTTAGACTGCGCGCCAATATAACTTAATTTTGAACTTTCAATACAATATTAATCTGAAACACTAATATAATTTCTTAAGTTTTAAATTAAATAAAAAAAAATCTATAAAGAAAGTTATGTCTGATATAAATTTATTAATAAATACACAATAATGTAATATTTTAAATATCCAACTTTGATCATAATTGACTTTTATATTATAATTTGATTTATTCATATATACAAACGGTTTTATTTCTAAAAACTTTGTATTGTTTACAAAGATAATTACAAATTTGCTTATATTATTATAGTAGCTTATGTCGAAATATATCTACGATATGTATGCATATTTACTATTTTATTAAGGTACAAGAATGTCTTTTCATTTTGTAATATATAATATATATGCACGTATTATTAACTTAATCTTATTTTACTTTCTATTTCCACATCACACATACAAAGTGCGTGCAGCGCCAAATCCTCCAGGTATAATAAGGGCACCATGTGCACAAACTTCGCACTCGCATAGAGGTTTTATGCATGCTCTTGCTAATCTGGCACCTTCAACGAGAGCATTTCTAGAACTTTGAGTATCCATCTCTCTGGTAAGATGATTGACCACACCACGAAGCTCAATATCCGGAGCATAAAATAATGGCTTCATCTTTTTATGCCGTAAATGTATGGCTGTTGAAATAGCTTCTGAAATTTCGGTGCCGTCAAGTCTACCACATCCGCATAATATCTTGAAAGAGAGAAATGTATAAAAAATTATTAATTATTAGAGATCTAGTAATCACACTTTCCATATTTAAAATATAAGTATTTGTTAAAAAATTAAAATTGGGATATTTAAATATTTTTTAGCTGCATTATATATCTACAATAATATTAATCATAATAGAAAAGAAAATGTGATTGTGCCGATTCTGAAAAATTATAGATATAAAACTAAAAATTACAAGCGTAGAAAACTAAGGTTTAACGATACTGTAAAAAATATATGTGTACAAAAATCAAACGTAAATTCATAGAAATACATGATATTTCCTTTCACGCACGTAGGCAACAAGCGATGTAAAAAAAACGTTATAAATACACTTTTTACATTCGCGTTATAAAAATGTATTATCATTAGAAAAATTTAATAGCTCGAGATTAACGACTTCCGGTACATTTTCTTGCAATAATTTTTTTATAGAATAAAATTTAACCGTTTTCCACAGTAAGCACCAATGAAACTTTGCGTTACGTCATGCCGCGAAAGTATAGAATATACCGACATCACTTTTAACTCATATGCAGAATCATACAAGGAAAAAGTTTTTAATAGTCCTGACATAGTTATAAATCCCAAGCGAGCAACTATGTTTTAAATTCGCTTAAATTGGGTACTAAACGGGAATTACAACGATTATTACCTAATACCGAATATTTTTCCCCCTAAAATATTAAATAATTTTATATAATAACATTATGTATATTTTAAATTAGTTTATAACAAAAGTGTAATTTGTGTCTTATAGATAACTTTCACAAAAACGGACATATATAAGATAAACTAAATAAATCAATTCAGTAACTATTGAAATGCAAGATTATTTAAATAGAGAAATTATATATGACTTATATATAATAGTAATAATTTAGCGATTATCTTCGCATAAATTACATCTGTAACTTCAAGCAAATATTTTTATTTTGCTTTATGTGAAGGAACTAAAAAGGCATACTATTATTGTATAATATTATGGTACCTACTACGGCTACAGATATAGGTTCACAGCTTTTATTTCGTTTCGATTTATTTTTTCCTGCTAAAATTGGTGACGTATGAAGGTTATTGAAAAAGGCATATGTAAACGAGGTATCACGTCGCAACAGAGACACCGTTCGAGACACAATTCGTGATCGCAACATTTTTTCTATGCAAAAAAATGCAAAAAATTTTTAATTTTATTAATTAAACATTAACGTATTTTTTTTTACGTTAGATCACGGAACATAAACAATTTTGATAAATAATTTTTCCCAAAAATGCTCGTGATTCGAGATTGCGATTGTAACTTGTTTCCAACAACTTTTCTACAGAAAGTAATCTTCCATTCATCCATGGTAGAAAAAACTCGAGCGTACTTTTGTAACAGCTACATTATTTTTAACAGCTAATGACAACGTAATACCATATGCCGCCATGTTGCCGCTTATAGTTATGTCATTATGTTACTCATTTTTGTGTTTTTAATTATATTTGCTTATAATATATCATATAATAAACGTGGTTTTATTTATTGCCATAATAAAAATTGATTTTTCACAAGCTTCTTTCTACTTAATATTAATGTTTTCTCTTTTGGGAGTAATAAAAATATTTCTATATATGCATATTTTTGAATTCCTCACAATGATTATTTTTACATATATTTGTTTGGCAAGTACTCATTTTCGTTAAGTTGTCATTAAAAAAAAAATTACAGTAATACAAAATTTAAGTAGCCTTATTTGGAATATGTACAAAATTGTACGAAACTTAAAAGTTTCTTCTACCATGGAATCTTCTTTGTTAACCGTGTTTTGCGGTGAACGTAGTTCTAGCTATTTTCACGAGAGTGCAGGCTTATTCGGAATGCCAGTCTGTGCCCTCAACGTCTAGCAGAGGAAATCTCTCACTCGGTCGATACAATATAATGTTGCATTAGCTACTGTCGGTTTGTTTTAATTAAATTTATTTAAGCTTTTACAACAAGAAAGAAGAACAATATAATATAAAAAAAGGGTAAAGGTAAAGGCAAAGATAAAATTAAAAGAAAAAACCATATTATATCTCCCACGCTTAAATAAATATCGGCAGGGTAGGCTGAATTTACTTTATGGCTCGTATAATCTTTATTGTGCTCTAGGAGCAATTTTCGCACAGACTATGAATATAAAACGTATCACGGGATGGGTAGTAAGATTTAACAACGCCACGAGGCAAATAACGGCTGTGCGTGATAATAAATTTCGTTGGCTCATTGAAATATAAAGTAGTTTGTATATCTAACAAAAATCGATTTTTATTAGCATGTACAAAGTGATTTTTACACCATACATAGAAAAAGGACTGCTTATTACTTATACGCGGAAAAAACGGCCACGGTTGCGACAACAAAAGTTGCCTATCAATACATTTTTCGGTTATAAGAACTGTAGTACAATTGTGATAACGTAAGATTGATTGTTACACTGTAAAAAATCAAATATTAATTTTAACTCGAAGACGTCGAGTGTATTTTCTGAGACATTAACATTTTTGAGTTAATTTTTGCATGTCTCAGAAAATCCACTCGACGTCTTTGAGTTAAAATTAACACTTTATTTTTTACAATGTAAGATTAGCTATTATGACTGTTAAGATATGTTCATCTTACGATTGTCACGATTAAATGTATAATATTGGTGGGCGAAAATGATCATTATTTCTAATTGTGGCAACTGTAACATTTTCTCATACGATTTGTTTATATAAATTAATAATAAGTTACTTACTCGGTATTAATTTAATTTTAAAGACTTACATACGCGTATTACAAGATTATATATCACTTTTCAGATAATAATATGCATGTTGCGTAAGATATCTAAAAGACATCTTTTAGATATCGTATGCAATATGAATGTTATTTGGGTTGTCGGTATTATAATAGAGAAGTTTAGAAGAATCTATATAAAAACATACACGGTTGTAAAAAATATATTTCAATTAATGATAAAGATCAGAAATAATGATTAGGAATAAAAGAATAATAAATAATATCAATTCTTATTGGACCACTAAATTTCAAACCGAATGAGACAATGCCACAGCAGTCTGAGCTGAATAACGGATGTTTCTAAATAATTGCGTGTGAATTTACGTACTATGTATGTAATTCTTCGATTGCGCGCCGAAATTTTTTTAGACTTGAAACGCAACACTAATAAATTACCGCAGTAATATCATGAGTTAAATTGATTAACAATTTAACGATTACTGATGTTGTTGACGTATCTTATATCGATCCTAATAACGTTAAATAAATTATACCCTAAAACTGTAAATAATTAATTTTTTATTGCGAAAAATATAAATCCAAGATTGTAGAATCTAAGATAATTATTCTGAATCAAATTTTTCCCTCATACAAATAATAGTGCGAAATATCTCGTAACTTTCTACAAGACATGAAACAAAAACGCATTGCAAAAACCGATAAAGGAATCTTAAATCATATCTGATTGCCTATACTACGTTAGAATCGACAATAACGCTTATCACATTGCTCGTACGTCACACAACGCCACTTTATTATAATTATCAGTTGCGAGATGAGCGCACCCCGGAGCGTTGTTTCACCGCGACATCATTTCGTCGATCCCCTTACCGCGAGGCATACGAAAGCTTACGCATAATCTTATGTAAATCCCAAGCCGCCCTTATGCTTGCACGTCTTTACATCGAGGAAGGAGCGTCGTACACGGATCGCTTCTAGGGTTACGCAGCGAAAGGGATGCGTAGACGACGACGGTTCAGAGGCGCCTCTCGCACACGAGGCGAGGGCACGGGGCTTATATGAATGTTAAAATAAGTTTGAAATTGTCGCGGACAAGTTCGGCCCCGTGGGAGGTACCCGTCGAGTAATTTCACGGCGCCGGCGGTTTCGACCCTTCGGCAAGTTTGCAACCAGCCGCGGATTCGTAGAAACTTCCACGGCGCGACTTCCGCCACCTTCGCCGATAGGTTGGCGATCATTTACTTTGACCCTGAGAGAAAAACTATTGTTTGTTGTTCTCCACAGAAATGTTGTAAATTCAGAAGATTGTAATTTGTAATACACAAAATTAATTCGTCCGTATTTATATGAAAAGTTGCTTGTAAATTTTAAATCAAAGCAGAGAAAAACGGTAACAAATATTATATAATTATAATAAATTCATCTATAATATCTTGCTAAATATCTAGTACTATAAATTGTTTAGTTTCTTTCTGTAAGATTTAAGGCAAACCACTGAAAGCAATTTCTTGATTTAATAAGCCGTTGATTTA
The DNA here is from genome assembly GCF_001594065.2 of Cyphomyrmex costatus. Lineage (NCBI taxonomy): Eukaryota > Metazoa > Arthropoda > Insecta > Hymenoptera > Formicidae > Cyphomyrmex > Cyphomyrmex costatus. The sequence goes on along the minus strand of NW_017275008.1, from coordinate 410,859 downwards.
ACGAACAGTTGATGAAGCGCTGAAAGAGACACGCGGATAGGAAAACGAACCAAGTTTCACAGACACGAAGCGTGGTGGCGAGACAAAACCACCAGCGTTCTGACATGAAGCGAACTAAAGCCGTTTTGCAGAATGACAGCTTCGTGAGATCCTCCTTGCCTTCTACGTGAGTCGCGCCTGAGAAAGA